>NC_037602.1:3638871-3704335 GCF_003073045.1 Pomacea canaliculata
TAGAAAGAGTAGAAGTTGTCGTCAGATAACGTCCATGACCCCCTGAGGTCACTGACATGTCACATGAATAATAATCAATTCAACTGATCGTGCAGTCACCTGCCCTCCCTACACTATACTCCAAGCTCAGCCTCAGGACATCACCCAGGAGGACGCTGTGAAGAAGGAGGAAATGCAACAGCAAATGGCCGGGCTAACTGTTCATTGATTAGCGGGCCAGGACATTGGGTTGAGGGCCATTTCACATCTACAAATGCCGTGAGATAAGGCTAGGTCTGCGAGACGAGCATTACATTCCTGATTGGATTCCCCCCGGCGCCGTGGGTCGAAGGCTGTGGCGAGCGCTTGTAATAGTTTTGGGGAAGTGGAAGACTGGTCCACTTCAGTAATTATTGGTTATTCATGATCCTCTGCGCTCTCATTGCAACTTGTCCTCTTCGGCCATGACAGTTGAAACTAAGCCGATTCTTCCTATCGATGTTATCGATGTCTCTTCCGTAGAGACACTTATACCTGCTTTAGTCAGCATGTTCATAAAAGTTAACGTGTAATTTCGTCGTCGTCGTCGTCGTCCTCTTCCTCCTCGTCCTCGTCCTCCTCCTCATCATCCAATAGATGGAAACAATTCTTGAAGTACAACTAGAAATGAGCGTTCTCTTTCTTTCCTCCCTGTGTGTGGGCGTACCACACTTCATATGAATGAATACACTCTCTTAGAAGAAAAAAAAAAACCCGTCTGTTCAGTTCCAGGTTCTTGACGGACATCTTGTGGTAAGTTTAGAACAGATGACAAAGAACACCAGGTCAGTAGTGTGATCTGTGTTAGAGACGAGTTTATGTTACATGACAGGTAAACTTTTATTCTCACCTTCTCAAATTTAATCTGTGTGTTCCTAAAGGCGATAGGACGGATTTAGTTCTTTTGGGTGGAGTGGACAAAAGAATTATTCAAAATGTCGATCTGTTTGATTCAAGGAAGCTAAAATGTCTGGAAAATGAAAGCATGTTTTGTTTTAGGTACAATCCTTTAGTGCTTGTAGAAAGGCGGCACCTTGATGTCAATCAGATACGAGATCGCAGCAGGTTGCTGAAGCCTGCACAACGCCACCTTTGTTTTCAATGGTTTTCTGATTTTCTCCACACTTCACCTGCACTCAGTCTGCTAGTCTTATCTGTATCCTTTGCTTCTGGCTTGTGTCAGGTCTTGAAACCCCATTAACTTCTTTGGTTTCATTTGTTGCATTTCATTGCTTCTGGATTTATAACCATCCATTCTGGATTACTGATTTCAGTTTCATGATATTCTTTGTATTTTCTGTGTTTATGAAAAGTCCTGAAGGAGTCGAATTTCACATTTCTCAGTAATCTTGAATGTTTATGGTTTATATTTCTCATGAGATGCTTGCAAGGCAGACTTCTATTTTGGTTGAGCATCAGTGCGAGGTGGACGGTGGTCAAGCATCGAGTTCGAAAGTCTCCCTCATTTACAGATCCCCCTTCCTTGAGGCCATCCACTCATACTGTACAGAAATCATACCGACAATCTATAAACGATCACTATAGTTCATAAACTGAAGTCTTTAAACCATATTTAAATTCTATAAAATGTACTTAAAGTTTATTAGTCCATAAACTGTCCCAAGATAAATGTACTTTGTTTCTCCTTTTTCCTATCGAAGAAGTTGCCCAATCTTCTGTAAACCCACAAGCATTCAAATCTTTTGTCATTTCAGTTATTTTCGTCTGCTGGTCTAATGCCAGTCCACTTACACCCTAATCACTTCCTCTTCTTTTCTGCCGAACAGTTGTGGTGTCCCTCAGAACTACAATTATTTACTTCCTTTTGTCTTTGACCAGAGGATTCGAACCATAAATCTCTTTCACTGATCAGAATCTGCTTTTACGCTTCTTGCGGGACGATCCTTCAGAAGACGAATTTTCTCTCCTCTATAAGGGGTTTAGGGATTCCCTCCAGAGAGAAGGTCTGTGTGCTCAGAGGCGAAGAATGCAGAATCCTGAGTGCGCCAACCCGAGCTTTGAACAGCAGCTCGCACTCGCTGGGGTCGAAGACTAAGAAACGCCTCAGATAACGGTCGTGTCTACATTTGATGCCGGGTATCCCAGTGCTGATACCATGGGAGGCATCAGACATCTCGAAATCCCCGCAAACTGCCAACACAGTTTGTTTATGATTGCAATGTAAGGATGGGACTGGGACCGTGGGACTACTCGAGTCATCATCTTCAAAGTGGCCTCTAGCATCGTGGATCACCGTGGTTACCAACGGCTCCCAGGATGACATGTAGCTGGAGGGCGAAGGGCGTGTGGGTGCAGGGTGCAGTCGGTAGGATAGTGCGCTAAAGAAAGATCAAGCCAGCGGAGCTAGAAACCTCCACCTCCACCTCCACCTCCACCTCCCACTCCCTATCCCCATTTCATCTATCGTCGGTCTCCAGGGCTGATGTGTGCTGATGACAGTAACAAACTTGTGAGCCGCGGGTGGGCAACGGGTTCTCTACGTGGCTGCGCGACTTTGCTGAAATGTTTTCCGGCGATGGCCACATCGATCAGGAATCAAGAAGCCTCTGTGTCTTGAGACAAATGATAGGTCGTCGCCTTTGTTCAGGGGACATAATCGGTGTGCATCTAGCAGCTCTTGGCAGACTACTCGTGATGAGTAAGGCGGGTGCCATTCACAAGCGGAATCGTCTAGGTCAAACTACACCAGCCTCCCGCCATCGAGAGTCCTGCACATGTACAAACACTGTCTTTAAAAGCAATCTTGTGAGGCATATTTCGGAGACTAAACATTTTCCTGTCATATATATATATAGGATTTCTATATATATATATAGGATTATATATATATATTGAATAAAGGATACAGAAATAGTGATATGAATAAGTCACATTTCTTTTTGTACGAAAAATTGTCAAAGGAAGACATTAAAGGTTTTATAGTCAGCTTCAAATCGTTATGAAGCCGAATACAGTAGGGAGTGTCAATAATTATTTACAATAATAAGAATCTCATTGAAAATACATGTTTATGTTGAGCTCTTACTCTGATTATATTCCTAATTGGTCCACTAGCTGCTCAACAAGAAGCGGTTTAGAATAATAAACAGACTGGCATTAACGACATAAAATGACAAAGTGTATCTTATTAAGAAAACCTCCCTAAGATGGGACTTGGTAACATCCCATAATAAGAAGTCTAGACCAGAATACGTCTGAGATTTGAGAATCCAAAATCTTGACAGATGAGAAAGTGTCTTATTCCGGTTCGTCGATATTGTTTCCAGTATATCATATTCATCCTTTGTATCTCTGTATCATCTAGACTTGTACCGAGACTGTATTTGTACTATTTCCTTTCACTGCTGTTCAATCAGACGAAACAGTGGGGCAAGGGCCGATAGTTCATTAAAAACTTTAGTGTTGTCCCGTCCTTGTCCAGCTAAACTAGTTTTAGCTTCCACCCTTCGGTATTCCATTAAACCAGATGAACCAGCGCTATTTATAGTCATTTTAGTTGACCCCGAGACTTGAACGTTCATATAACGGTTAACGATGTACCGTGCACCCGGATCAGCGATTTAAAGGTCTCTCAGAAGAAGACTGAACTTAGAGAATGGTAGACATTTTGATCAATATGGATACTAATTATAAACGTATTTTATTGATTATTTACTAATAATTGAGCACGAAGTATAAGTCCGTTGTCTCAATAGATATATCATTCTTTTGGCAAAACCTGGAAAGAAAAGTGAAGAGCTAAGGAAACAGTTTCAAATAAACCCAAGTCAAGAGAACATTAATCCATCACTGCCAGCATCAGGTTCTATGTCTGGTTCTTGATAGGATGCATCCAATGTTTAAACAATCGGCTAAACACTTCTTGGTGATAAATATCTGAGATGTCTGAGACGAATTTTGCAGTCAACCAGAGACAGGTGTTGTGTGTGTGTGCATCTGATCAACAAAAGTAGTTAAAAATATGGAAAATTATTTAAAAATGGAGGAAATGAAATTACTTTCTCCACATTATACTGTTCAATTTGTTGTCAACCTTAGACAGTTATTTGGCATTGATGCTACGGTGGCTAGCCACAAAGGAGTTTCATGCCCTTCTCGCGAGCCACTTACACCCTAATCACTTCCTCTTCTTTTCTGCCGAACAGTTGTGGTGTCCCTCAGAACTACAATTATTTACTTCCTTTTGTCTTTGACCAGAGGATTCGAACCATAAATCTCTTTCACTGATCAGAATCTGCTTTTACGCTTCTTGCGGACGATCCTTCAGAAGACGAATTTTCTCTCCTCTATAAGGGGTTTAGGGATTCCCTCCAGAGAGAAGGTCTGTGTGCTCAGAGGCGAAGAATGCAGAATCCTGAGTGCGCCAACCCGAGCTTTGAACAGCAGCTCGCACTCGCTGGGGTCGAAGACTAAGAAACGCCTCAGATAACGGTCGTGTCTACATTTGATGCCGGGTATCCCAGTGCTGATACCATGGGAGGCATCAGACATCTCGAAATCCCCGCAAACTGCCAACACAGTTTGTTTATGATTGCAATGTAAGGATGGGACTGGGACCGTGGGACTACTCGAGTCATCATCTTCAAAGTGGCCTCTAGCATCGTGGATCACCGTGGTTACCAACGGCTCCCAGGATGACATGTAGCTGGAGGGCGAAGGGCGTGTGGGTGCAGGGTGCAGTCGGTAGGATAGTGCGCTAAAGAAAGATCAAGCCAGCGGAGCTAGAAACCTCCACCTCCACCTCCACCTCCACCTCCCACTCCCTATCCCCATTTCATCTATCGTCGGTCTCCAGGGCTGATGTGTGCTGATGACAGTAACAAACTTGTGAGCCGCGGGTGGGCAACGGGTTCTCTACGTGGCTGCGCGACTTTGCTGAAATGTTTTCCGGCGATGGCCACATCGATCAGGAATCAAGAAGCCTCTGTGTCTTGAGACAAATGATAGGTCGTCGCCTTTGTTCAGGGGACATAATCGGTGTGCATCTAGCAGCTCTTGGGCAGACTACTCGTGATGAGTAAGGCGGGTGCCATTCACAAGCGGAATCGTCTAGGTCAAACTACACCAGCCTCCCGCCATCGAGAGTCCTGCACATGTACAAACACTGTCTTTAAAAGCAATCTTGTGAGGCATATTTCGGAGACTAAACATTTTCCTGTCATATATATATATAGGATTTCTATATATATATATAGGATTATATATATATATTGAATAAAGGATACAGAAATAGTGATATGAATAAGTCACATTTCTTTTTGTACGAAAAATTGTCAAAGGAAGACATTAAAGGTTTTATAGTCAGCTTCAAATCGTTATGAAGCCGAATACAGTAGGGAGTGTCAATAATTATTTACAATAATAAGAATCTCATTGAAAATACATGTTTATGTTGAGCTCTTACTCTGATTATATTCCTAATTGGTCCACTAGCTGCTCAACAAGAAGCGGTTTAGAATAATAAACAGACTGGCATTAACGACATAAAATGACAAAGTGTATCTTATTAAGAAAACCTCCCTAAGATGGGACTTGGTAACATCCCATAATAAGAAGTCTAGACCAGAATACGTCTGAGATTTGAGAATCCAAAATCTTGACAGATGAGAAAGTGTCTTATTCCGGTTCGTCGATATTGTTTTCCAGTATATCCATATTCATCCTTTGTATCTCTGTATCATCTAGGACTTGTACCCGAGACTGTATTTGTACTATTTCCTTTCACTGCTGTTCAATCAGACGAAACAGTGGGGCAAGGGCCGATAGTTCATTAAAAACTTTAGTGTTGTCCCGTCCTTGTCCAGCTAAACTAGTTTTAGCTTCCACCCTTCGGTATTCCATTAAACCAGATGAACCAGCGCTATTTATAGTCATTTTAGTTGACCCCCGAGACTTGAACCGTTCATATAACGGTTAACGATGTACCGTGCACCCGGATCAGCGATTTAAAGGTCTCTCAGAAGAAGACTGAACTTAGAGAATGGTAGACATTTTGATCAATATGGATACTAATTATAAACGTATTTTATTGATTATTTACTAATAATTGAGCACGAAGTATAAGTCCGTTGTCTCAATAGATATATCATTCTTTTGGCAAAACCTGGAAAGAAAAGTGAAGAGCTAAGGAAACAGTTTCAAATAAACCCAAGTCAAGAGAACATTAATCCATCACTGCCAGCATCAGGTTCTATGTCTGGTTCTTGATAGGATGCATCCAATGTTTAAACAATCGGCTAAACACTTCTTGGTGATAAATATCTGAGATGTCTGAGACGAATTTTGCAGTCAACCAGAGACAGGTGTTGTGTGTGTGTGCATCTGATCAACAAAAGTAGTTAAAAATATGGAAAATTATTTAAAAATGGAGGAAATGAAATTACTTTCTCCACATTATACTGTTCAATTTGTTGTCAACCTTAGACAGTTATTTGGCATTGATGCTACGGTGGCTAGCCACAAAGGAGTTTCATGCCCTTCTCGCGAGCCACTTACACCCTAATCACTTCCTCTTCTTTTCTGCCGAACAGTTGTGGTGTCCCTCAGAACTACAATTATTTACTTCCTTTTGTCTTTGACCAGAGGATTCGAACCATAAATCTCTTTCACTGATCAGAATCTGCTTTTACGCTTCTTGCGGGACGATCCTTCAGAAGACGAATTTTCTCTCCTCTATAAGGGGTTTAGGGATTCCCTCCAGAGAGAAGGTCTGTGTGCTCAGAGGCGAAGAATGCAGAATCCTGAGTGCGCCAACCCGAGCTTTGAACAGCAGCTCGCACTCGCTGGGGTCGAGACTAAGAAACGCCTCAGATAACGGTCGTGTCTACATTTGATGCCGGGTATCCCAGTGCTGATACATGGGAGGCATCAGACATCTCGAAATCCCCGCAAACTGCCAACACAGTTTGTTTATGATTGCAATGTAAGGATGGGACTGGGACCGTGGGACTACTCGAGTCATCATCTTCAAAGTGGCCTCTAGCATCGTGGATCACCGTGGTTACCAACGGCTCCCAGGATGACATGTAGCTGGAGGCGAAGGGCGTGTGGGTGCAGGGTGCAGTCGGTAGGATAGTGCGCTAAAGAAAGATCAAGCAGCGGAGCTAGAAACCTCCACCTCCACCTCCACCTCCACCTCCACTCCCTATCCCATTTCATCTATCGTCGGTCTCCAGGGCTGATGTGTGCTGATGACAGTAACAAACTTGTGAGCCGCGGGTGGGCAACGGGTTCTCTACGTGGCTGCGCGACTTTGCTGAAATGTTTTCCGGCGATGGCCACATCGATCAGGAATCAAGAAGCCTCTGTGTCTTGAGACAAATGATAGGTCGTCGCCTTTGTTCAGGGGACATAATCGGTGTGCATCTAGCAGCTCTTGGGCAGACTACTCGTGATGAGTAAGGCGGGTGCCATTCACAAGCGGAATCGTCTAGGTCAAACTACACCAGCCTCCCGCCATCGAGAGTCCTGCACATGTACAAACACTGTCTTTAAAAGCAATCTTGTGAGGCATATTTCGGAGACTAAACATTTTCCTGTCATATATATATATAGGATTTCTATATATATATATAGGATTATATATATATATTGAATAAAGGATACAGAAATAGTGATATGAAATAAGTCACATTTCTTTTGTACGAAAAATTGTCAAAGGAAGACATTAAAGGTTTTATAGTCAGCTTCAAATCGTTATGAAGCCGAATACAGTAGGGAGTGTCAATAATTATTTACAATAATAAGAATCTCATTGAAAATACATGTTTATGTTGAGCTCTTACTCTGATTATATTCCTAATTGGTCCACTAGCTGCTCAACAAGAAGCGGTTTAGAATAATAAACAGACTGGCATTAACGACATAAAATGAACAAGTGTATCTTATTAAGAAAACCTCCTAAGATGGGACTTGGTAACATCCCATAATAAGAAGTCTAGACCAGAATACGTCTGAGATTTGAGAATCCAAAATCTTGACAGATGAGAAGTGTCTTATTCCGGTTCGTCGATATTGTTTTCCAGTATATCCATATTCATCCTTTGTATCTCTGTATCATCTAGGACTTGTACCCGAGACTGTATTTGTACTATTTCCTTTCACTGCTGTTCAATCAGACGAAACAGTGGGGCAAGGGCCGATAGTTCATTAAAAACTTTAGTGTTGTCCCGTCCTTGTCCAGCTAAACTAGTTTTAGCTTCCACCCTTCGGTATTCCATTAAACCAGATGAACCAGCGCTATTTATAGTCATTTTAGTTGACCCCCGAGACTTGAACCGTTCATATAACGGTTAACGATGTACCGTGCACCCGGATCAGCGATTTAAAGGTCTCTCAGAAGAAGACTGAACTTAGAGAATGGTAGACATTTTGATCAATATGGATACTAATTATAAACGTATTTTATTGATTATTTACTAATAATTGAGCACGAAGTATAAGTCCGTTGTCTCAATAGATATATCATTCTTTTGGCAAAACCTGGAAAGAAAAGTGAAGAGCTAAGGAAACAGTTTCAAATAAACCCAAGTCAAGAGAACATTAATCCATCACTGCCAGCATCAGGTTCTATGTCTGGTTCTTGATAGGATGCATCCAATGTTTAAACAATCGGCTAAACACTTCTTGGTGATAAATATCTGAGATGTCTGAGACGAATTTTGCAGTCAACCAGAGACAGGTGTTGTGTGTGTGTGCATCTGATCAACAAAAGTAGTTAAAAATATGGAAAATTATTTAAAAATGGAGGAAATGAAATTACTTTCTCCACATTATACTGTTCAATTTGTTGTCAACCTTAGACAGTTATTTGGCATTGATGCTACGGTGGCTAGCCACAAAGGAGTTTCATGCCCTTCTCGCGAGCCATCGGCACAATAAATCTCCAGACAAAACACGAGACATGATGTCGGTGGTACACAGAGGAATGCTCACATCTTGTCTTGTGCTCGACGCCTTCATTCTTCCCACCATGCATTCCTTGCAATGCAAATAACTTCTGGAAGGACACTGGGTTGGGCTACTACTGCTTGTATTTCTGCTCTGCTGGAGGTGGTGGTAGTTGCTGCTGCAGATGCTAAGACAACTGCGGCGAGTTTTATTACTATTTCTGCACACCTTATCTCCACCCACGCCATCACCCATATCTTTGGTGTCCATTGTCTCCCTTTGATTATTAAGATTCTGGATTTGAAACTTTAATTACTGCTGTACATTAAAACATTTTATAGCTTTATATTTGCTGTTTCCTTTTGTAAAAGCACCAGTAACAGTTTGAGAAATAGTAACAGTTGAATTAATAGTATCAGTAGCAGGGAAAGCAACTCTAGCTGCAAGAATAATAATAACGGTGAAGATGGTGTTAGCAAAGGTAAGGGAGATAATGTCCCTCAGCGAACACGCTCCTGTTTAAGATGCTGGCGAGGTAAGGGAGGTAATTTCTGCAGCGACAAACCATGTAAGCAAAAGCCTGCAATGCTCTCAGAGGAGCTAGTCCAGGCCATGCCATGCCTGGCGACAAACTTTTTCCGACTCTGCAAGAGTTTACTGACACGTGTCTAACTGCCAGACTCGTCCTGCTGTACAAGAAATGGCGACAACACAAAACATGGACAGTCAGACATGCGGTCGCCGCCTTCGCCGATTGGGTTAGTCCAGTCTGCCATAGAAAATTATCTTAGGCGTCCGAAAATAGACTTTGGTGACACTGATACGTCCTGCACGACAGTGCACGAGGAGTTCACGTGCCTCGTAATTCTCTCACGTCCTCACCTTCTTTTTCGCGAACTCTCAGATGGTTAGTGGAGGACACGGGCGGTCAGGGAAGTGATAGGAATTCTACTTCAGGATTTCCCGACGAAAAAAAGGAGAGAAGGTCTTTGGCGAGAGACTTGGAAGCCCTTTCTGTTAAGGAAGACTTGAACATCATGATGAGTGCCAGCAACCCCAACATTCAATTATTTTGCGGTGCTTCTGTTCTTGCAAAGCCGGGAGCGACACGCACATGGAAAGAAGCCAGGAGACAGAATCCCTCGCGCACGCGCGCTCTCACACACACAAACATAAAAGATTTGCTATTTCTGAGACACCCTACCTTGAAAGCCCTGCGTTCAATCTACAGGTTCCAGAATGAAAGAAATTTCGAACCTCTAAAGAGAGTGACATGGATGTAAGTATACTTGACAGGAAGAAAGCCAAGTTTTGCTCATACATCCTTGTGTTTATTTGCTGTTCTTCAAGCTTTTTGAGTAGAAATGGCCAGGGGTTTAGAGACATTTTCTCTCAACGCGGATTCCTTTTCATATGTTCATTTGTATCAAACTTTTATTAAAAGTTATTAAATTGTTTAAAATGAAACTGGCAGCGCATCAGACACCAGCAATGTTTCCCATTTTTCAAGAAAACATTACTTCTACCAGTGGAAGAAATCTTGACAGCAGCACTTTGCTGTCGTATCTGATAAAACAAAAAGTCAAGATGCACAACAAAACCAAATTCAAATAAAATGTAAGGTTTGAGATGAAGACCTCTGGTTACATAATGTAAATGTAACCCGCGATGACAGTTTTATGTTTCTGACTGATTTAATCTTTCTTTCTTTCCTATTTTTTTCCTAGTGTTTTTGTATCTACATGTCAGGTCTTATACAGAATTCCGGCTTTAAATCTGAATATTGGGATCCTAAAAGAAAATTGCAGCTTAAAACATCTTCAGCACAAAAACACACGGAACAATATAAAATATAATAGTGATTATAACGAATGTGAAGAATAAAGTGAAATTTTGGTCTGCTTGGATCCAGGAGGATTCAAGACTGAATTCACACTTTCAGAGTAAATGGCTTTCCATTATTTGGATTGTGACATATCATTATTTAAATGGTCTCATAAATACTAGCAATGCATTGGGCATAGCAACTGTGACTCAATTGTGTAAATAAGTGAATAAGGTGTATCAATAACCTTATAAGTCAATAAGGTGTGTAGCGATGGTTTCCATGCGGAGGTCCGGTGCTTGACATGACTCGGTTGGAAACCAAGAACAGGAACTGCAATTTGTCTTCTGTTTGTCTCTTCATCCACTGACACTACTGCTCAGATGACAGTATTTGTGTCCTTCTCACTGGCTGGCCGGAAGGTTGTCAAAGAAATTATGTCCTCCACCTTTTTTCCCCAGTGTCATTAGCGCATGCGCAAGACGTGTTTTTTGTTGTGTCGGTGAAGGACACATGTCTGAGCTGTTGTAGTTAAGGGTAGAGCGATATCAGAAACCACTCTCCTCCTACTCCTGCTGTTTTTTTTCCCTGTAACTCTTTAATCTTTTTGCCTTTTGCTTCTCCTTCTCTTCCCCCATCTTCTCTTAGCATCTCTGGCGTATCATCGACTTCAGCCCCGCCAGCATCATCATAACAACCATGAAAGCCGATTAAAGGGAGTCCAATCTTTTCATGTGTGGATGGTTAGGGATTTATACATTCGCCATGTTTTCAATGGAGGGAGAAATTATTACGAGCGACCACGCCCGATTGGTTCCTCCACCCAACCCTTTCAAATTTTCTGGGTATGTAACGGGCATTGAAGAGGAGATTTCCCGTTGAGCCCTAGACGCCCCGCTGGGCAGAGGACCAAACCTAATGAATAACAAAAGTAGATTGAAGGAGCCGAGGTAATTATTTGAATCATACAAGGTGCATGTCTTGAGGGAAATTACGTTTTCTGGACTAGTTACAAATCAAGGAACAGCACCGATCCCTTTCTATTCCCTCATCCTCCTCCATCTTAAGTCCCTCCACTCCTCCAACTCATGAAATGCTCATTTGATGAGCCTGTTTGTTCTTTAGTTACACCAATCTTTTCATCTTTCTTTGTTTATCTTGATGCTTCTCGCAATTTTTTTGTGCTTTGTTTCTTTTTTTTATCTCCTTTCTTTCGTTCAGATAGATCTTTCTTTCTTACTCTCATTTTATTGTGTATCTTGTTTTCTTTGTCTGACTTTGTCTTTTGCATCTTGTTCCTCGTTTGTTTTCCTGACAGTGTCTCGTCTCCTCTATTTGCGTGTTTCTTTTTTTTCATTTTGTTTGTGTGGTTTCTTGTTTAAAGTTTTCTTCTTTTTTTTTCTCTCAGGGTCTCGTTTCGACAGTTAAGAATGGGATTAAATTCAACTTTTTCTTGAACTTATCTTTTTTTCGTCTGGAAGTTAGGAGTGTTCGTTTGAGATGACACAGACGTGTGTCTGGCGACGGGTGGCTTGTGTCAGACGTGCTTTTCCCTACACTGTCGTAGCTTTGGGCGGGTGTTATCCATCGTTTGACATGTTCTCTTGTCTCTACTCTTTCCCAGAAATACTTGCAGAAAACCCCTTTTTCATCCATTCTTCGTGCATTTTTCTAGTTTCTCTCAGAAGTTCTTTGACAAGCTGGCGTCACTCTAACGCAAACCATACTTCTGTGTCTTCTTATGGCTTTGATTTTGTTTTGAGTTTTTGCTGCTCTTTCCATCGGAGCTCTATTTTCAGGACAAAATAGGTTTTTTTTAATTTCCTCCAAAAGTATACAAAAACCTGAAATTTTACAGGACTAAGATCCACATTTAAAACCCACCATTTTTTCTAGATGATTCTATTTCAGTATTATCCCTGCAAAAGCCAAAGACTGGAGATATAGTCGGAAGTCTTTTTTTCTCTTCACTTTTGTGCATTAACCTTGTCACGTGATATCTCTCCGGGGCCAAGAAGTCACAGTCACCACTCATCATCATATTTACCCGAGTTAGGTCCCTTTATCATGTCTAAGAGACGGATATACCTTGGAGTTAGGTATGTCCTAAAGTACAGGGCTACCTCAGAGAGGCTAAAACAAGAGGTACCTGGGGCTAGTAAGGAGACAGACTCCTCCGTCGGACACTCAAGAACTTGTTTTGTTGCAGTGGGTTAATTTACAGGAGTTATGTATTAACCATGGTAGGTTTACCTCTACGAAATAGGATTTCCTAATAGACAGGCATGCATTTCTGTATACTGTATATGGTTACCTTGAAACTAGATGTCTGCTAGAGATAGGACTCCTTCGAAGACAGATTCAAGTACATCCTAGAAATATGTTTTCCTCATTGGCATGCTACAGAAAAAGGCTTACATCGAGGCTAGTTTCAGAAAAAAGCAAAGCTATGGTCGTATTCACCAGACGGTGGTTGTTGTGGATGTATGCAGATATACAGATATATCTAACGTCTTCGGTTTTCAGTTAGGTCATGAAGTTCACCTTGACGATGTTGGTCTTGCCATGCACCGGAAGTCTAACAACCTCAGGGATAACCTTTCTCCTTCAATGACATCAAACTAACGATCAAAATGTTAATCTGGATGTTTGATATATATTCATACCTTTACGTTTGACTTGGAATTCAGTTTATTAACAAATATCGTTTTGCAATTCTATTCCCTGTGGATTTCCGGGTCAGCCACCAGCAAGACCTCGGCGCATAAAGACAGAATTTAGTAAGCCAAATGATCTCTACATCACATTTAGTTTTAGCAGCAGGCTCCAGACCAGACGTTCATTTGGAAGATGGAAAGATTCCGTGCAACGTCCACGCTAAGAAGGGAGGAGAGAAGGGTGTCAATGCCCAAGAGTTACGTCACCATTACACCAGCAAGGCGCCAACGAGATGGCGCCCATGGCGCTCCTTGCGAACATTGAGTGGCTTAGTGTGACACCGGTGTCAGCAGCAAGAGCTAATGTATGTACTGCGACCTCTTGCTGGCGCGAGACAAAACGGTCAATAAATAACGAGTCAAATAGTTTCCTGGACGTTTGGTAACGAAGTCCAGAGACTGGTCCTTTGAGTTCCTTGAGAGTTCAGTAGACCAAAGTACGTGTAGCCGAGAACAATTCAGACTGTATCTAAAACGTTGGTAAGCTGAGACAGTTTCCAGACATGGCCAGGTCTCGGTTTCAGGAAACTAAGTATGAATATGGTCATTGCATTGCCAATCATAAAAGTTGCCAGAAATTTCAGAGAGTACGCATGCTCCATAGATACTTTGTGTCCGAAAAACTAGTTATTGACACTCTTGCAGACTTCGATTGAAATACTTTTATATCTGTAAACAAGTGAGGGGAAAATCAAGGATGGTGGAGGTAATTTTCTTTAATTAATATTTACATTTTAAGTTATTAAGATGTGTCTTAAACTTAAAGGTGATCAGAGAATCAGAGTGACGAGGGCTGATGGGTAATCCATTCCAAGTTGATGGGGTTGGGTAGGAGAAAGACCTCTGTTCATACATCTTTGTCATAGCTGGTTTCGAAGAAGCTAGGCGTCAGATGAGCGTAGAAGTTAATTTAATTTATTATTTAAATGTTAAATATGTTTTGATATGTCTTATTTTCCTGGAGGGAGGCAAACATTGTTTGCGCCGCTTCTTTACAGTTGTATGAATGGTGCGGTGTTTGGAGCTGTTAGAGGGTCTAGCAAGACATTTTGACCATTGTACCTTAGTGTAAAAACACTAGAGGCTGGCCAAAACAGTCAATCTCTTCATTTTGACTTGTTTTCTTGAAAAGAAATAGAAACTTTTCAAAGAAAAAACATTTGTTCTCTTTCTTACATTTAATCAGAAACAAGATAAATGAAGCATACAGAATCATGAACCTTTACCTCCGGAGAGAGAGAGAATGATAAAAATCCAACTTGATCCCTTGTGCTTTTAAATTTAGATCGTATTATGTTCGACATACTTAGGTTTCACTCCTTACTTTGTAGCATTTCTTAGACAGTCCACGTGAGCACGGAACACGAGGTGTAATGTGAATTGTTTGTGTCTTGAAGGGTTTTCTTGACGACAAGGTATTCAGTTCCTTTCGCCACGTGGAAATAAACTCATATCTTAAGACTTCCCTCTTTTCTTTTCTAACCTTTCAGTCGTTGTAGATTAAGGTATTAGAGAACTGAATTTTCTTGGGGCCAACATGTTTTAGTGAGAGAGAGAGAGTGTGTGTGTTCAGCCAATGTTGATTATCTCTTCCCAGTCTGCCTTTCAATTCCCAATCCTATATCGGGTGAGGTATCCATTCAGAAGCTCTCTTTACACAAGAAATGTTGATAGTGTCAAGAATAGCCAGATGTGAATGAAGAGTAGGAGTTCAGCAATGCCCACAGGTCTAATTTTTATAGAAACTCTTATGACTCATCTTTACTAGGATACACCGAGTGTAGAGGTTGCAGTGGTTCTTACTTTCATTATTAAACAGACAGAGTTCGTGATTTGAATGAATATTATCTTATTACCATGACTTTATTCCTCAGTGAATGTAACAATTGTCGTGTGTAGTGTCACAACTGTTATCTGTATACATTTTTTTAAAAGTCTTTGGAGGATCATGAATATTATTCGAGAGGACATGGCCACGTAAAGAATTTAAAGTGGCAACATATATATATATACTTCTGTTCTCTTTCTGTCTTTCTATCCTTCTGTGTCTCTCTGTGTGTAAGAGTTGGAAGTAGAGAGAACTAAAAGATATCTATTTTTTTCTTTAGAATATTATTTTCCTACATTAACGCTTTCATGAGAGAAGAAGAAAACTCATAAAACATACAACAGGGTATTTCCGCCTCAGACAGTGAGAGCAATATTTTCTGTCTGTGTATGAATTAATGAGATACATTCAGGTGCACGCAAACATTTTATTAGAGATGCATACGTCTGTCTCTCGCCATTTGGTTGTTGTTTCCTTCCCTCTTCCCTCCCTCGTATTACTGTAGCCAAAGGTTTCTCATAAGAACAGTCTTAGCATCCCTTCCCACTCGATGTCTGCAAACTGCTTTCCTCCTGCCGCCTACGTCTAGGCTGTTACTTCTGAACCAAAATAGCAAACCCAGACCGAGGCTATGGTGTTATTCCATGAACCGGAATAGTTCAACCATTGTGTCTATTGGTCTGATCTACCTTCCTTCACTTCTCTCAGCAGTCGTCTGCTCTGGTGGGACTTGCAAGCAGCCAAGCAAAGTGGCTTTGGGAAGGTGTTTTCGTTTTATCCCACGTGGATTTACATAGAGACTGACCATCGGATTGTGGTCACGTGGTCCAACGTCTGAACACTGCTGCAAGGTTAGATGGACGTCCAGCTTCGTCTGAGTCTGAATGATTGCGGACAATCAACACACACGCACGCACAACACACACAGATGTAGGTTGTCAACTTAACATTAAAGAAAGTATTTCTGGCGGTTATATAGAACACCAACAACACAAAGCACTTGGACTAATTAGTGTTCTGAGTAGGGTTCTAGAAAGAGTAGGCAGGTCATCTGTGAAAATCCCCGTTGAAAGCCCGTCCTGAGTGATCAGCTCCACACTCATCCACTTCTACAATCGTCACCAGACGACAGCAACTAAATATCAAAGGATCAATCTTGTTTAGGGGAGGAAAGTCTAAAATCCATTCAATCTTTCCGGAACCTCTTTTGCAGCCATGCAGCAATTAATAAGTTCTTCCACTGCGGAATTGTGGGAAGCTCTTTATTTGAAACAAACATGGGCTACTCATGTCACGTGAGCAAGAGCAATAGCTCCACATCCAAAGCAAAGTTGAAGAAAGACCAAATGAAATGTACCTCCCGTGTAAATATTTAATCATACAAAATTATTTAACCAGTCGTATTAACAATTTGGCAATGATGCACCAGCAGATAAAAGTGTTTGGTGTGTTTTGTTTGTGTTTATATATATATGTTCGTGAATATGGTCCACATTCTCTCCTCTAATTCAGCTTTCTTCCGCGACCCTGTATTGGGTAAGATACCCATTTATCAGCTGTCAACCACATAGATACCGGATACTCTTTTAAAACTATGAATACTCAGCCCAGCACGTCCACATACCGTAGTTTGCTGAGAGAAACTTAATTAAAGTATTCTCATTGTTCTTTACAAAGTTTGTTTCAGGGTTTGGCACTTCCCTAAGGGAAGTAAGAAACCAACAAAGAGAAAAAGTTCTGACAGCTGTTGCTGCTGGCGATCTTATTCGAAAAGTTGTTCGTCTGAACGAATCTTAGAGATTTCAGAATAATTCTACATAAAATTGATTAATGGAATGTTAAATTTGATATTGCAAGATGAAGAAAATTTGTCTTTTACAATTACTTCATGTTACCACAAAAAACATCCTGTGAATGTAGACCCTTATTCTGAAGAACATGAAGTTAATTTGTTCTTAGTAACAATTTTTTTTCTTGATATAATAAAAAGAAAGAAAGAAGAAAGAGAGTGAGAGAAGGGAGTGCTTCCTTTTCACGTTCTCCAGGAGGAAAAGTGACTCTCCTTCCTCAAGTCGAAAGACATTTCGATTCCACGGTCTACGAGTGCCTCTTGGGTTTCCTGAAGAACTTTTCAGAAAGTTGTGCAGACTCACCTTTAAAGCATGTTGTCAGTGATGGCCTAGACCTACTTTCTCCTTCATGTTCTCCAACAGACTTGCCAAATTCAAAGCTTTAAGTGCTAGCAACACTTTGGGAAAAAATTAACTTACACTTCTGTTGTCAGCATTTCTAGCGACTGCAGGTGCCTACGTGTACCCGACGGATTATTTGTTTTGTTTTGATTTGTTTTGAAGCAGATGGCTGTGAAGAATTTCGAAAGAAAATGTAGGGCAGCCGAGACAGTCAAGAAGCCAGATTGAATGAAGACTGTCGAGGGCAGGAAATGGAGATGCGTCTGGAGTTCATTTCGCGGGGATCTGACCGACGTGGTCGAGAAACCTTGAGCAGGCATCCTCAGGGAAGGCGGAACAAGAGAAGGCAGATGATGACATTGAGAATTTTGTCTTCAGAGTTGAAAAGGTTTAGAGAGACTCTGACACCGCGAGAAATAACTTTGTCATCGGAGTTTAAGGCCGTCAGAAAGGGCGTGGGCAGATGCAAGAAGACAAGAACATGAGAAAAATCATGGAGGCTTTTAGTGTTGGCCCTATACTTATTTTGTTACGGTTGAAGGAATGACATCGGGCAACGATGGTAATGATGAAGACGGCGATGATAACAATGATAATAGGGATGAAAATGACCAATACGATGAGACATGATAATAACAAGTAACAATAAGACTTTGACGATGACGATGATAATGGAGACGTGTGTAATTTTTTTTTTTTTTTTTTTTTTTTTTTTTTTTTTTTTTTTTTTTTTTTTTTTTTTTTGTTATTGTACACATAACTACCAACCACAGTAACAACAATAATATCAAGAAGTCAAAACATCGTACTCATATATTATTATTTAAAAAAATTGTCAGGACAGTTTGGTGAATTTCTAACTTAAACACCAACTTCGCTATCAGATTCGGTCTGACAAACAAGTGCCAAGCGTGAAGAATGTTTTCTTTGTCAGGACATCGTCCTGTACAGCAACCTGCTGAAGGAACTCAGACACGGGAACGGTGCTGCGGTTGTTAAAAAGTCTCCCAATCATCAGCAATTATTGGCAGCACATTTAATTTGAACCTGTCTCAAAAACATGCTCAGTGGCATCCTCTTCGACCAAAGCATCTCCTTCGATTACCTGCCAAGCTCCACCTGGTTCCCTCGTCGGAATCACCGAGCTTCTCTTTGTTGTGCTGTCTTTTCAAGATGGACACCTGTGTCTGGTCCTGTCACGATGGACGTTTTATGTGCAGAGAAAAAAGTCAGTGACCCTGATACCGAAAAGGGAATCTAGGCCTCTTGCTTACCATGGAAACGCATCACTCGATTGAGTTTGAGAAAACCAGTTTGTGATTTCCGGTGATGTATTCATCCGATTCCTCAAGCACAGGTTGTTGAAGAGGTACTGCAGTTTAATGCATAGTAAGAAGAACAGTTTTGAGTCTAGTTTAAAGTCAGGACACAGTAGCCTCACTTTTCCATTATCTGTTAAATATCAAACATTCTCCTAGCAACTTTGTGAAAACATGTGAAAGGCTGCACTTAGCGAAAACACTTTCTAGTTTTCTAACAAATGGCGGAGGGACTGAAGAGGCTGGACAGAAAAATCAATCACTTTGGTGGAGCTAAAGAGCACTTTCCATCTTTTGAGTCACAAATAGTCTGAGATATTTTTTCAGACAGAAGGGGGTAACCGTCTGCACATTAAATTTCATTTTCACATCATTAGGCTGAGGCAACCTGCAACTGAAATTAAGGAATATTCAATTTCGGCTTTGTATAATGGTTACAGTTTTCACGTTTCCTATTTACCAACTGAGGTGTATTTTTTTACAAGGAAGAAGAAAAGAAGACTTTTTTGGTTTTTTTCCACCAAGGAATAGTCATTAATAAACCGTCCAGATCTTTGTATAATAATTGTTATTTGAGACATACAGTCTTCCAAAAAAGACATTGGCACAAAGAAACTATTGTGTTGACCTGATTTGTATCATTGCATGGAGAGCTTTAGAATACGTTTTGCTTTTAAGATTTTTATTAGAAATATTGTTGAAATGTGTATAATTTAAAAATATTATATAAAAGTTAATATTTTGAATTCAAGAAAAGGCGTTTTAATGAAGCTGGAGTCTGGTTTACAAAAACTTTTGAATTTTTGATGTTCGATCGTCCGACAGATGGAAAGTATGCTTCCCTTACTGTGAACTCTTGATGGAATCAGCTCTCAGCCACTTTGCTGTACACTTTTTATGATACCATCCAGTTTTGTCCCATTAATAACACATATTTCGCGACCTGATTAAAAAAAGTGATCTTTGAAGACACTAATTTTACTCTGTGAACTATTTAGCCAAAAAACAACTTTTAAAAAGCCGGAAAAGAAGAAGAGCGAAAGTCTGCTAAAGGTAAAAAGCAAAGACAAATAGAGAAGTAGCATGTGAAGGAGCAATGCAGACAGACGATGATCAGATTAGGGTTAGAAGAAACATTTTTCCAGACGAATCCATCCTTCTTACAGCCCACATATGCTTCAGGTAAATAAGGCTTACAAACGGTGAATGATTCAGGAAACCTGTAAAGGTCAGTGCAATGAATTAGTTTTGGAAAAAAGTATATTTTGTCATAAACAATTGTTCAGCATTTTTCTTAACCAGTGTGCAAGGTAGTGAAAGAGTAATAAACTTGTTCTTAAGCCTGACATTCGCTAAAGACGATGCAGGAAAGGTTAAGGAACTATCGAGTTATCTCTTAATGGGAAATTAATGGATGCACGATCTGGAGTGGTGACAAACAAAGTAGGCCACAGAGAGAAAAGTGAGTTGGGTGGGAGTGGACGGTACAGTCGAGTGTCCAACAGACCTCACGACACTGCCTTACCTGCAGTAGTTGCCAGACATGGCATGGAAGGAGGTCTTTGCCTGCCACTAACCTTTGCTCGCGCGCAAATCGAAGTTGTTTGTCTAGAACCCTCATGCAAACCTCAACCATCTCTTGTTCCCGTCCTTCTCTTGTGGCCGTTGGGAAAGTACCATGCTTGCTAACGCCCACATCTGTGCTCAAGCGCTGTTCACCGATCATTGGCGCCACACTACCGTCGGGAGTGGTTCACCGGTCCACTTCTGCTGGCTTAGGTGTACTCGAGGACTGCTTGCCTTGCTGGTTTTTTGAATCGTTTTGATGTCCTGTTGAGCTTATTGTTGTTATTTTATCATTACATTTTAATGACTGAACTGCTTAGAATGCTTTCTTAATGGAAACCCTAAGAACCGGTTAACATCTTCTGTTTTGGCCACGGGCTGTCTGTCACGGTGCTAGACAAGTGATAATTTTGCAGTTGGCGCGAGCTCTCGTGGATTGCTATACAACCTGTTTACTAGCTTGGACTTAAAGGGTGAAGATTTTTTGCAGGTGTCCCTGGCCACCAAGGAGTGCCAGACTAAGTGCTTATGCTGACGATTTCCAGCCATACGAGTGCAGTTCACCCTCTGCCAACGACTACGGGACCCGCAATGTTTCTGTTTGCCTGCCACAAATTATTGTTAATTAGAGCACACGTGGGATTCCTGCCAGGCGGGAGTAGAGCCATTTCACCCCTGGCTGCTGGTTTGTCCAGGAGACTCCTACGGTCGTCTCTTTAGGCTGAGGTGAAGAGTGCTCCACTTATACAGGTTTAAAACGAGAAAAAGGAGAGCAGCTTTGAGATTTTATGGGGTTTTGGGTTTGTTTTCGTCTGCGAGTTTTGTCTGTACTTCTAACAGATGTCGGTGAGGGACATCGTTTTGGCCAAATGGTGAAAACATTCCTTTTCTAATAATTAGCCATGAAAATGATTAGGATACAACTCATTAAGACCACACTGTAGCTAAACCATAATTACTGTAGAAGGCAGGGAAGTTGTTAAGCTCTTGCTTTTTTTTCAACCCGTGCTCATGCTGCAACAAGGTTTCGTTCCAAAGCAAGTTCTGCAATTAAAAAAATTGCCAAAGAAATTCCTCACACATTTCTTGTGACTTCAGGAATGGTAATGTCATTACGGTTTGGTCAGAGTAATGCAAAAACAACATGGCTTGCATTTTAGCACTGGATAATTCGTCATCATCCACAACTGTTCTCTTGAAGGCTTCCTCCAATTTCCGATGAACACATACACGCGCTCACACACACACACACAGCACGCACGCATGCACGTGGAAATACTAATTTCTGTACCAGTTAAACTACATTAGTTCTTTCCTTCCTCAGGAGAGCTTTTCATGCCGAAACTATGGGAAAGTGGCGAGTCGCCATTAAGGATTATTTTGCTTGAAGGTGATCCGATCAGGTCGTTAACCTTTCTTATAATTGCATTTACACCAACAAATTATCGGCAATGACAGTAGGGACCGTTAGGATAACCTAGTGGTGCTAGTCCTGGTCTGGTGATGCCATTGATTGCGAGGTAATCCTAGGCATTCTTTCGTCATCACTTCCATGATCTTCGTTATCATCGCATGACTGAGCACAGACAGACCGTCTGACCCTTCAGTGACCAGTCGGTAATAAGCATACAGTGGGCTCCGCTCATGCACGCACAAAGGCACGCACGGACACACACACAGAGACACACAAAGACACACACACACAGACACACAGACACACATACGCCCACACACGCGCACACACACACCCACACGCACACACAATCCCGAGGCAAAAAGCTAGATGAAGCGCATTGTTGAAGTCCAATCTATCTTACCGACACGAACCATTCATCACAGCTCGTCCTGTGAAATGAATCAACACTGTGGGTGGTCCTGTGCGTCTGTGCATGTAAACACAATCACAATAGCTTGTTGCTGCAAATAAGCGATACACATATTTTGTTTGCGTGGAACAAAAGTTGCCCTCAGTGGTACTCACAAGCTAAGCCACCTACCGGCGCCATGAGGATTAGCAACAGTGAAAACAGTCCGAGTGAAAAGAACAGCTGAACATCTTTGATGTTCTCTCTGGCCGTAGTCATGAAGTAGAAATAGCCTTAAGTCAAGGGTAGACTTAGGACCGGAAGTACTGCAGGGTCCCGTAATTGGAAACTATAAGGTTGGGTGTTAACTTGGAGGCCCTAGTCTAGGGTCTGGTCCCACAACCATGACAACAGAGGAATGACTAGAGCTGCAGGTACTGACACACACACACCAGGAGATTAAGCAGCTCTCGGTTTCAACCTTGGTTGAGGGGGAGAGATGCCAGGATGCAAGCTGAGTGGTGGGGATGGGGACACTGTGTATGTATAAAAAATGATTGAATGTCAAGAGAATAAAGACACCAAGAGGAGCCAGAGGCTGGTTGCCAACATCAAAAACTATTCCGCGGCAAGGAGAAAACTACCCTGCTCCCTCCTTTGCACTCCTATGTGTCAAACATACAAAAGTGCTAAAAGCCACATTAAGTATGTCATGTAGATTGTCCAGGTCTTGATGTATATGGTATGTGGTTATTGAGTAAAGTTCTGTACTGTACGCCAATGGTACTCCACCATGCTAAAGAGCTTGAGAGAGGTATTGGGTACAAGCCCATTATAAAGAAGATGATGGAAAGTTGAGTTGTGTGCCGTTAATGGACTGATTTTAACGAACCGGGTAATAGGGATGTTTTAGCTTTTTTTTTACATCAGTAAAAGTAGTTCCGGTAGGAAAGGGTGTTGGGACTGAAAGTCTGGTGTGCTCCATTGTGAGAATGAGGAACCTAAAAAGTAGTATGGCATGCATTTTTAAAGCTACAGACACCAGAATGGGGTCCATAAGGCCTATCAGGGTTACTCCACCTCGGCTCCATGTCTAGCATGTCCTTTGTAACCATAGTTGTAGACCGCAAGCAAAACGAGGATTTTCAGATTAACAAGTCTACATCTACTTCCATTATCAGAATCCCACAATACTACCAGCCTATAGCTACATAATTAACCTAAACAATCTTCATAATTAATGGAGACAAACGTGAATGCATGCAAAGTTTCTAAATCAGATGACTATTGTAAGTCAAGACCTGATGTTTTTAAGTTTTCAACTCTTGTCCTCAGGATGTATTTTGTAAAATTACTTAACAGGCAGAAGATGGCCCGACTGAAGATGAAAATGAAGGGTCATGATCTTCACACATCCAGATTAATACTTTAAAAAATGTTTAAGGTGTATTGAAGCGCTTGTTTGTATGCTCTACAGCAGGGATGCCCAACCTACGGCCCGTGGGCCATATCCGGCCCGCGACGCGGTGTCATCCGGCCCGCGAAACCTCTGCCCACAGTGCAGGAAATCGGCATGTTAGTAATAATAATAATAATTATAAAAAAAACGAAAAAAGGGGAAGAAGAAGTATTTATCCCTACGTAGGGGCGTCTCTCAAATTCTTTTTCGATGGACGAACATTTCGATTCAGTGCTCCGACTTGGTGTCTCTACGATGAGGCCGGACATTTCAGAAGTTGGTTTGGAAACAACTTCAAATATCGCACTAATTACTACATAATTAATGGTAAGTACAACTTGTTTCTAATAAAAATGGTATCTGCTCTATTTTTTTTTCTTTTTTGGTATTTTTGCGGTGAAGTGGACCGCGACACGGCTGTCCGAAATGGATATGGCCCGCAGGCCGAAAAAGGTTGGGCATCACTGGTCTACAGTTTTACTGAATTTTGTCAAAATTAGGTAAACTTCGCTGCATATCGACAATGTGTGAGAATAGAACTTGCAGAAGTCTCTTGAGGACCGTTACTGAACAAAGTCTCAGTCACCTTGCTTGACTCCATCGAATCGTGTAGGCCCACCATCTGTTTCAATTTCAGATTGCTTGACTTGATTTTCTTTATCAGTTTTTCCATGCATGGGTGTGAGATGTAGGTCCCCAAAGGGACCTTATTGGGTTGACTTTATCGAAATGTATAGGATCGCCATCACTTTCAAGTTTAGAATGCTGCCTTGTATTATTATCTTAGTTTTCCCAAGTGAATATGAACTCTGCATGAACCAAGACAAGAGAAATTGCTCAGATCAGAAACAACACAGAATGATAAATAAAAAAAAAAAAAAAAACCAAAAAAAAAAAACCAAAAACAAAAACAAAAAAAAAAAACCAACCCAAAAAACAAGAATAACGACATTATCCCTTTGCAGTTCACCAGCAAATGAGTAGCTGAAACACCACATTCAATTGCCTGTTGACCAACAGTTTCCAAACTCTAGAATGTTGATAAGGAATTTGTAACTCTGGGCTTTAAGGGACTGGAAGGTAAAAATGTAGAGAATTTAAAAAAATATCTCCCGACCAATTAGGATTTGTTGGCAATTTGAAGAGAATAGGTCTTTGCCTACTGTATGTAGTCCCATTAGGAAGTTTTGGATCTTGACATCGAGACACCATTGTAGTCTTACTTCGTGAAGAGGCTAGCGATTGGTGTTAAGACATAGGACACACTTAACACACAGTCATTGGTCAGGACCAGTATCTGCCCTGTCAGGTACAAGAGTCTTCCCAACAATACAGGTGCACACGAATGCCTTTTAAAAATAAAAATAACCGAAAGCTTTCAGATGTGAAAAATAATTCGCTCAGTTTTCAAACCTAAAATGAGTGTAATTAAAGATACTGTAGAAAAATATAGTTGGCCATAAAAATTCAGGAATTCTTTCTTCAGAAATTTAGAACACCAATTTAAGAAATCGTTACCGCCATCATCACTGCCACGATCATTACCATCACCACCTTTACGATCAGCAGCTTAACTCCCTTTTCGCTCTTTATCACCTCTAACCTCTAACCCACAAGAAACGCCTAAACGCTCGTGCATTAGCAGGCTACTGACGAGCGTAATGAAAATGAGTTACGGACTATTCAAAGAATTTTTTTAACAGCAAGAACTCATTTCATTTCTTTTATTTTATCTTTAAAGGAGCTTGTTATCGAGATCGAAGAGCGAAAGACAGCAAAAAGAAAGAAAAAAAAAGAAGAAAAGAAGCCTAAAGCTTTTATGGGGATTTTCGCTTATTGAAGGAAAATGAAAAAGTCTTTCAAAAAGTAAAGCGAAGCCAAAGATTTGAGAAAAAGATGACTAGGTAAATTTAAAAACTAAAATTTACAGTTGAGGTTACTTGCTTAAAGCAAGGAAGTTTCAACATAAACTATGTGATATTGCAATAACTAAATAAATAAATCACGTGACTTTCAAATGCATCGTGGGTCAACGACCTTTCTGCGTCCTCGCATAAAGCTCCCAATTTTCGTGCTCTATCTACTGGATTCGCAGACGATCTAATCTCGCAAAAAGGAGGTTTTGGGGACCTATTCGCCTTTCATATTACATTTTCCGCAAGAGTGATACAGCCGGGTTCTTGCGGGTCTAAATATGGCCTTCCAAAAACTGCACTTGTCTGCCCCCGACTCGGCCGCACGCCCTCTGATCGTGTTACTTCGTTACAATCGACCGCCATTGGTCCGTAACGGGAGGAAGAGTTTGAAAAGAATTGGTTACTAGGAAAGTGTGAAATTCATTCGTGAAATAAAATCAAACGCTTCAGCTGCAGGCCTTTCATTCGCCCCATTTCCAGCTTCTTTGGCAACTTGTTGGTGCATCTAGGTGGACCGGAAGTGAGCCTTTTAAGGACCACAGAGTCGTTGGCTCGGCTTACAATTTATAAACAGGGTGACTAAAATATGTAGGGAATTATCAGCACGACCGTCTCAAAGAAATCGGTAATGTATTATGTTTGAAACTTTATTGGACATGACAGAAATCTTCCGTGCGGACTGTTGTGGAGTATTTCCTGGCTTCCGGTCTCTTTCGGATCAATCCAACCGCCTAAGCCTCTGCCAGACATCACACTTGCTCAAATAGACGGTCCTGCCTTGTAATACATTTCTTTTAAGTTCAAAGATCTTTCTCGATGTTTTGTGCTGTTTGTTATAAACCTATGTGTTCGCTGCATCAGGTTCTGTCCCGCTCTATACACAGCAGATGGTGTAGGAAACAGGGTCACTCATGTGCAGCACCATCCTGCATCTGCAGGCAGATATGTTAGCACTGATTCTTGTCCTACATCACAGGACAGGAGAGATAGCACTGATGCCTGTCCTTGGCAATGAAAATGGAAAAATTTTGCGAAGCAGCAGGCCCCTCCTCTTCCCTTTAATACTTCAACCAAGAAATTTATAGTGCCATAGCGAGCCTTTTAAGAAAGCTCATGGCTCTTTACAAATAATAGTGATTATAAAAATAATGATAGGGAGAAATCGAAAAATCCAACTAAATGTCATGAAAGAAAAGGGAATAAAGCGTTAAAATAGAAAAAAAACACAGTACTCCATTATCAAACAAGTCCATGAAATAAAGATAATGCACACAATTAAGGGGAAAATCCGGTAGACAGAAGAAAACGGACAATCACAGTTATCTGTGCAGCCTGGTTACACTCTTCACTGTCCAAGACAGTTTATATCGGCAGTTCTTTGTGTCAATGGGGAAGTCATTAGAAAGAACAGGAAGAATACTTAGAATAAACCTTTCCATCATTCAGACAAGCTGTAGACAGTTTTTACTGCCTCAAACAAGGAAGCAATTTTTCCACCTTGCACAATGATCATCTCCTCTCATCGTGCGCACACACACACACACAACTGGACTGAGATGAAAATGGAGAAGTAAGGACTGATGGTCAACGGATCAGCTGATGCCGTAGAAGTAAAAGACAATTAAAATGTCATGATCACGAACCAGTCCAGCGCATTCACTAGGATACCAACAGGTCAAACGATGGACTCCAAACTCAAAATTAACTCACACAAATCTCAAAATTTACAGAAACATGGAGAGCTAGTCCACCCAAGTGGGTAGTGCGAAGGGACATGCAAGATTTATTTAACGCATACTCATACTCGTAAGGGACATGGTCTTATTGCTATATCGCTCTTTATCGCTCTCTTTGTACTGATGCTTATGTGGAAAGTTAAAAACACACAGGATGTCTGTATTTATGGAAAAAAGTCATAGGACCTGACTAACCAAATGACATAGATTAAAGATTTCTTTGACAGAATTTAGCAATAACGAATTATTTGTAGCATATCCTCTCCCTGTTGCGCTTTCATGCTTCAGTGGTTGATAACAAACGATTGTTGGCAGGTGGAAAATGAAATTAATCAAGTTCCTATGTCTTGCAGCACAGCAAAAAGCCGCTGCTACAGTCGGCAACATATCGTGTAGCAGGGTACATGGGACGAGAATGATAAAAGATACTTTATTATTTGGCTTGTACCCGTATTACATAACAAGATACAAGGTGCAAGAATGACTCATGATACCTGTTATGACCACTTGTCTCGATATCATGTGATCAGATACAAGGTACAAGAATAATACACGATACTTTATTCTTTCCCCTTTCCATGGGTATTAATAAGAATTCAAAGGTCAATTCTCCGAATAACATTCTCTCTCTCTCTATATAGATATGAAGAGACACAGTTGTTGAAATAATATTGAATATATAACACTTTTATATGTGTGTTCGTGTGCACACACACGTTTTCTAATGAAAATACAACTGAACCAACAGTCAACCATTCAGTAAAAAAACAAATGCGTTAGCAAAGGGATGGCACTGTGACAAACAGGGATTGAGCAAAAGGATTTGACTGATTATGATAGATTATTATAGATGCGTGCGCGCCTATTCGAGGGAGATATTGTATTATACTAGATGTTTATGGAACATTCTAGATCAAGTTATTACATATTCACTAAGACACGAAAAAGCATTGTGGGATTGTTGATCATTCGGAGGAATCGATCGTTGTACTAGACAGATGTGTATATCGCCGCGGTCTCCGAATAGCGCTCGTCCATCATAAAATTGAGGTAACGTTTTCTATTTGATTATATTATGAAAAAAGATGAAAGATAATTAGGATCGAATATGGTTAATGTAATAGTCATGTAAATTTGTATATTTTTCATGATAAAAAAATGTAAACACCAGTGTTTGCTCTTTATCTATTTAAATGTCTTGATGTTGCGGGAAACGAAGAATAAGAAATTTTCATTTTGTAAGCACTGAAGCAAGTTTCTTGGATTTGACAGCTAAAATGTTTAGGCTACAAGTCTGAGAGTAACGTGCGAGCTAGCTACTCATCCCTGCCTTGGAGCTACAGACTCGTGTTCATGTCCTGCTTAGTGATGGCTATATTTCTTTGGAAGATTGCAACAACTTCAGGCGAACTCTCCGCGGTGGTCTCCAGAGTTCCCTGTACATCCGGCGGGCAACACGACCATATTGATGCTCAAGGTCCTGGCCCACGTGTCAACAGACCCGGACACACCGTCTGCGAATCCCCTTCTGCGCTTGTCCTGCGAATTCCATAATTTGACACAACTTTGGTGTCCAAGGACACAGAAAATTGAGAGCTCGAGAATCTAATTTCATTATGCTATGTAAGTAGACTAAAAGCTGCTCAATGCCAAAGAACACTCTTCTTCCACCCTGACCTTCCACAGCACGGGGACTTCTTAATCTGACTTTTATTAGAGAAGAAGGACGCTCAAGGTATAGGCCTTAGTGATTTCATCCACACACAAAAAAAAAAAATATATAAAATAAAAACGCTTGACTTCCACGAATGTTTGTGATGTGGACGTGACAAAGATATTTCTTAAGATGGGTCTTGAAAATATGAGACGCAGATAATTTCAAACAGGCATGAGAATGAAAAGGTGCATCTGTCGAATTTCTCCCATCTGATGCGAGGAGGGCAACAAATACAGACTAAAAGACTTACTCTGGTGGAAAGGCATCAGCAGCTCAGACACAGACGCTGGGGTGAGCAGACGGTTTAGTAAGGTCAAAACTGACAGCAAGTGAAGCTCTTGGTCGAGGGAAAGTCGTCCTTGCTGCCTATGAAGACTATGCGAGTGGCATTATTCAGACCTCTCTGAAGTTTGTCTAGTTGGAGGTCAAGTAGAGAGTTGGAGTAAATTAGCGAGAACAACACAAGAACAGACATGAGCTTATTAGTGGAAGATACTAACAGGAAGGATCGGATCCGACTGATCCCGTGAAGCTAAAGGAAGATGGACTTGTAGATTGCACTGATGTGAAATTTGTGAGAGAATGACGCCTCCATGATTGTACCCAAATTCCTGAAGTCTGGGTAAGGGAGATGTTCACCCAATGAAAAAACAGTAAAGGTGGCACACTTTTCAGTTTATGTGCAGAGAACATTGGAATGATCTCAGTTCTGTCTTCATTCAGTTTTAACTTGTTTGCAAGCATCCAGGCTTTTAACTTACTGAAATAAATCTAGAACAATTAAGGAGATACTTTCTTCCATTGCCTGAAAACATGCCTACTTGTAAAAATCTAGGTCTAGTTTCCGTTAACCTTATTGCCTTATTGTACACATCCTTGATTTTATGTATTAATATCCTCTTAACTTCACGATTTCAGTTTTTCCATAGGTTTGTTCTGTCTATTTTATTGAAGACAATTTTATATTCAACAAAAGCATAAGAAACAAGCTTCTTTCTAAAAAGACTATTAATACTGTTTAGGGTAAACATGTGATCCAATGTCAAAAACTCCAGTCAAAATCCATATTATTATTTCCCATAGAGAGAATATTCCTTTAAGCAGGGTTTCCAGATGATGTCCACCTCTATTTGATGGACATGAGGAAATGGAAGCAGAGTTTTTTTAAGAACAAAAAGAAAGTTTTTTTTAATTTCATTTCATTTGATGTAAAGGCAGTGTCTACTTTCATTAAACATTGCTAAGTAGGTAGAATTCCGTTTGTATCAAAGCTGAGACGAAGGTGAGCCATCCAGACAACTGAAAGACAGGAGGAGCGGTAGAGCTTGTGTATGCGCTGTGTTGCCACGAGGACGTCGACCTCAGGAGAGACTCACACACTGAGCAGCTCGAAGGTTGAGCAACACCAGCCTCTAAGACCACCATTGGATTTTACTTGTGTCCAGGGATTCGAGTTTGGAAAGACGATTTTGGGACTATATCGTATGAGTGATATATCATTCTACCTATAGTAAGTTCAAATTAAATCAATTTTTTTTAAACTACAGATTTACCACGGGAAAACAATAGTTGCACCTGATCTGCTTGGAAGTATACACATTGTTTCTATATTATGTGTTTATGTGTTTAGTATCTTGCATGTTATATGAGCGAAGTGACTAATTTGAAATTAAACTATTGTTTATTTTATTTAAATACTTTGTGGACAGTGTAAAGTTAATGATTTGGTTAAAGGATTCTATTTATGGAAGCTGTTTATGGCCTCCTCCCCTGTTGATCCACCTAAGTGGTTGTTTACTCCTGCTTTTACTTTCAATCAGGTGCGGTAGAATTATTGTTTTCCAATCAAACGCCTCGCTTACCGAATGAACTTTATTATCGACATCGTCCTCACTGCGGTGCTTGGCAGAAAATCAAGAGAGATGTTCCCAGCAGGTCTCGATGTCTGTCGATATAGAGACAGGCTATCTATAATGCTGCCTTCATTTCTCCTGGCTCTCTCTCTCTCCGTGTGTGTGTGTGTGAGAGATGCCTGCGAGTGCTTACTAATGCAAGAGGTACGTTCATGATTCTTATCTACATGGAGTAAGCACGTCTTGGACTTGTTCTGGTGCGCGTGAGTTTAGGTATTTTTGCTTTTTATTTTTTTCAGACATTTTTATGAATCTTCCATTAAGATAAAATCGGTAATATCAATTTTACTTCCGTTTACATGGTTTTATCAGTTTTGACGGTAAACAAACGCCTGCATATACGAATACATTATACGCATGCGAACACGCCTACGCACATGCATAAACGCCCACCCACCCTGAGACTTCTCACCCTCCCTCACTGTCTACTGACTTGTTTACGTCAGAAAATACCGGAAGAAGGTGTTGATATCGTTATCCTCGAGGGGCGGTAACCCTATCGTCAAGAACTGCCAGGAACAGTAATCGCCAAGAATTGCCAGCACTAGCAATACTCAGGAAAGGAATGTAGACATTCTTACCTCGGATGTCTTGCTCGTGAATTCTTTGCGCTTAAATAATTCAAGATGACTGGCACGCGCACACATTCATACAAAACCATATATATTTAAAATTTTACATTTTTTAAAAACAAAAGAATGTTTCTTTTTCTTGCTTTAGAAAATTTAGCGTTCCTTAAAATACTGATTACTTTAAAGTTCAGAAACAAAACGAATGTCGGGATTATAGGTCTATCAAGACAAAATATGTGTCTGTAGACATTTCTATTGTATTGCGATATTCATGAAGTACCGAGCTTTTAGAATTGTTTCTTCTAATGTTCATTATGGGGGATCTCATCCAAATGTATATACGTTTGTAGTTTGGATGTAGTTGCACTTGTCCACCTCCTGGTACCACTTCCCGTCCTTCTCCGTTTGTCCTTCTTGTCGCCGCTGCTGCCAGAATCTTTGAGACTATTTTCTTCTTGCCTTCCAGGGGCTTTTCACATCGACCTTATTTCCTGGCTAGACAAGAGATCTTTCTTAATCCTAACAGCTGGGCTGCTTAAGAGCCAGTGGCTGTAGTGGCTGTAGTGGCTGTAGCCTACCGCAAGGTTCGGGACTTCCTGTCACTAAACGATCTCAGCCAGACCATTGCCCAATCTCTTCTGCTGCATTTATCTTTCCCTCATCCCATCCTCACAATCAGTCCTTTCAAGTCTTTGCATGTATCTATATAGGCGAGTGTAGATATGTATGTGGTGTGCCTGTTTATTATTGAATATTATAAATACGTTAACAAAACTGAAATGTTGTCGAAATGAAAAGGAATCCTTCGGCAAATGTCCGTTGGGACTGAAGAAAACAAAATAGCAATAAAATAAAATTAGAGAAAATGCTAAGGGATTGATTAGTGTCACAAAGTAATTTAAGGACCCATCTTTACAGAATGCAGAAAACGAAATCGTATTTCAGTAAAATTTGTTCTTGTATTCATGTGAAGATTATTTCGCTGGGGATTCTCACAAATTTCCGATTGTCCGACGGATGGATGTGAAACTGGCTCTGATATTCCCCAAGGAGCAAAGATTTTTACTTCTTATTTCTCAGCTTTGTAAACACATCCTTGAAAATGTTTAATGATTTGTAATTCACAATCAAACATGTCTGAGGTGTCTGCCACAGTGGTGTTAGTCCCGTCCTGTATAGGAGTTAGTTAAATTACGGTGAGTAGTTGATTTAGTATGAAATGATAGGGCGAAATGCAGTTCCTGAGATGCTTGTAGCTTTAATTATATATATCTGTTAGTATAATGAAAACTTCTCTTTTATGTACCAAAAGTTATGAACAGACTTGTTGTTGTAAACAAAGTGCTATAATAAAAATACAGGGCTACAGCAGAGTTTGACCTCAGCCTTTGACCTCAGTGTCTGACGTAGTGTTTGAAGTCCTTGTCTGGGGTCAAAGGTCCTTATTTTCCAGCTCATTCAGTTTGGGTTCCTGCAGCGAAAGCTTTCTTCATGCTGCGAGGAAGTGCAGGTCATCAGATGATGAGGATCGGGTTGGGACGGGTTGAAGAGAGGGAAAGCATCCGAGCTGTTATTTTTTCGGCAAAGGGCAGCTTAAGAGAAACAGTTTCAAAAAGTACAGTACTCATTTTGTTGTACATGTCATTACAGTGATGAAAGAAGTTTTCTCCGCTTTTCTTCTGTCGTGATAGGTTGTTCCCACCAAATATCCAGTTAATGTCTGTTCCCTGAAAAAGAAGCATGGATTTAGAAAGCTTTGGATGTCTATTCCAGTTCTTTATTAATAGGTAACAAAACTGGGGCTTTGTGGGAGAGTCTGGTGCGATGCAATATATTCCAGTGCTAAAAGTAGGTAGATAAAGAAATTTATGGTTCAATCATGGGTAGTACGTTCGAGCCAGGTCTAAGGAGCTAATAACACTCCGTTACTGAGGTTTTCTGGGATACAATCTATGATAGTGTTTATAATATTTCTAAAAAGAAGTCAAGGAAGCTTTATTACTGAGGTTTTTTGGGATTCAGCGCGGTCCAACGATTTTTTAAATCCATTTTCACCAGAAATACTAGAACTACTTTCTTGACCCAGTTGGGCTTCAATTTGGTTGAGCAGGTTTCTACCGGTTCTAAACTACCTTCTGTAACCAGTTTTGGGGGAATATAATCGATTTGATTTAAAGCACTTGAATCTGGACTCCCCATCATCTGACTGTCGGCTTATAAGGCTATTAAATTGTCTTTTGCCTCCAGAAGCAGGTGACTGGACTTTTCGGGGACACTGCTCGTCTGCTCAGACTCTTGCTGTAGGGATGACATCCAGAATAGTTTTCATTTCCAGGGGATTTAATGGGGTATCTCCAGCATGCGGGGTCTGAGTGACATTCCATTCGCTATTTGTGGTCTGCTTTCGTCCCAGATTTGTTTTGGTCGTCTTTCTGTTTGGCTTTAAAAACCGCAATTTCATTGGACAAGAATGATTATTTGTCAGTTTTACATTATTCCTTTCCCGTTTATCTTAATTCTTCAACTTTTGCAGTTTTACTTGTTAGAAATATTTTCCACCTTTGATTACACTGATGCAATGTGGCTTCTAAGAATCAGAGATTTTTAACACTTCGGGCGACAGAGTGAAAATGTGGCATGAGCATCAAACAGCCTGCTGTTATCAGAAATTAAAGTGCATGCAGAATTCCGTATTGAGAAAATTGAAGACTGCACCAAAGATTCTTGCTAAGTCAATAAAACTCTAGAGAAATTCTTCAGAGCATCTGACGCCAGGCTAACGCCGGACGACTAGAGGGAAAAATAATAGAAGCTGATAAAACAAGAAAGGGTACTGTGTTTTTTTAGCTTTCATCTTTTTACTGTTGATACAAAGTTTGAAGTATTTGTGCTGCAATTTGACGAGTTTCTTTAGGAGAGCATTTGCTTTGTTTCTTATGTGTGTTAAAATATCCCTCGTAAATCATATGATTACACAGCTGCTCTATTAGAGTGCATTTCTGTTACACTGATGAAGAGTTGCATACGACAAGTCCGAAAGAATGTTATTTGTAAAAAATAAACATGACTGAGGGAATATTAAAAACATTCAGTATACACAACACAGTTGTTTTCAAACAATAGGATTATCTCATTTTTTTGTAGCCTTTTCCAAAAGTTTTTAAGTTACTTGTATGGATATGCAATTTTTTTCTTTGATCCTTAAGTTTTAAAGAAAAGATGACTGAGAAGATGTTTACCTCCCTTGAATACTAAACTAGCTTATCGCCCCTTCTATATAGGTCTAAACCACTCGTGATTTTACTACTTTCTCCCATTGCTGCAGAGATATGTGTTGTTCTCATGAAAATCACAGCAAAAGTGTCACGAAAGTGCAAGCCGATATTCTGTGTGATCTGTGCTCCCGCCTCTGAGGATGTTCAAAAAGAAGCCAAGAAGAGAAAAGTTATTGTGCAAAAAGGTCTCGGAACATTCGGATTAAAATCCCCCTTTTCACAACCACCAGCGCCTGACACTTGTTATAGTTTCTATTGGCTTTGAAAATCCCTTCAAATCTCGAGATTTATAGGGTCTGTTGCCTACCGGAATATTGCATGATTACATTGCGCGTGCAGACTCATAAAGCACGAGGGATTACTTACCGTACATCAGAGCCGCCGAGTAAGTCGTCAATGTCGCTTTATTGGTAATACGAGAATTTGGTTTGACTGTCATCTGATGCCGGCTTCCTACCCGTCAAAGTCAGGCAGAAGTTCAAAGGTATTACGGGTTTTAGAAATAGCAACTTTGGTTTGCTCCGAGCAGAAAACTCTGGAACTATTTCTTGGTGTAAGCACGTACTACAAGTCTCATAAGCTGTAAAAGTAAACCTGGGATATCTGGATGTTTACTGTTGGCAACGAGATTATTGCCTCATATAATTTCACTCTCATGTTCACCTTTCTATTTTTTTGTCTTTTCTTCTTTAATTGTAGTAGTAGAATTCATGATCACGCAAATGGTTACTATGTAGTTAATTCTCAAACAAGGCTGAAGCATTTTTACTGTAAGAAACTTTAAAAAAGTGAGGTCAAAGGTTATTTGACAAAATAACATCGCCTCCACCACAAGAAGACTTTCAGAGGGAGCTCATACTATGAACACAAACTTTCAAGCGCAATCAGATCTCTTTGAAGCACAGTAACATTTCCATTAGCCGAGCAAGTCAAGGCAAAATTCCTTTGTTCTTTTACTCTTTCTTTCACAAAACGTGTCCTTGCAAGTTAGCAGAGTGTGTGTAAACAAAACATTTATAAAAAGCAGCAATCGAGCAACGCGTTACCACGCCATCAAGGACGACAATCATCAAGGACGACAATCAACACCCTAGTAACCCCAAACTGTTATTTTCCGACCGAGCAAATGGCCTTTTTCTGAAGATGTTTGAAGTGCCAGACATAAAAACACTGGCAAATCTACTGCTTAGAGACCAAATAACATCTATTGGTGGCGAAAATCGTTTGCTTCTTTATGTGGCGACCAGACCTCTGGGAGTAGAGCATCGTCTCTTGAGTGTGATCGAGCTCCACAAGGATGAATGAGAATGGCCAGAGTGGTACCAGCCAGTCGCTCGTGTAGTCGTCGTCTAGTTGGGTGTTTACTGCTTCTTTCTTTGGCTGGTGCTTTTGTGATTGACTAACCTGTCTGTCCAGATGACTGGTCAAGCGAACAATTTAGATGACTGCGCATTGCATTCATCCATTAAGTCTTTCGTCGTTCGCCAGTCAATTATTTCGTGAAAGGACTACTTAATGGCTGTTCTTTCCCTTGCTGATACGAGCATTAATAAGTTAGGACTAACTAAAAGCTTTAACTGATAATAGATAAAAGTTTTTCGACATGCCTAACTAAATGACTTTATTTTCATTTTCTTTGACTTTAACGTGTTTATTTAAGTCCATCATCCATCAGTCACCAATCAATCACCAATCACTGGTTAATGATTGATCAATCCTAAATACATCCTCCATCAATCTCTATTGAACATTTATTCGTATAGATAAATTTGTGATAATTTATACTATAAGAGCAGTGTTAATCGTAATATTTCTGGAACTTTTCTTACTGTGTGCCAAAAGTATTGAATAGCTCACATCTTTGAGAGAGAGAGAAAGAGAAAGACAGTATATCTATTCCCAGGCAGAATTCATTCTTGGATTTGACTCTGACTATATTTGTCACTCTGCAGCAGAACACACAACAACAGTCCCTTAAAATACTTGGCAATTTTCTCCTTCGATAGCAATTTTATTTCTCGCATTACTAATTCCTCTTTGAAAATTGTTGCTAAATTGTCCATGGTGTAGGTGCATTACACGCGGCCAGGCGCTAATGCACGACAGTCAGGTAAACTGCTCATAAAATATAAGAAGCTGAGCTGAGTAGTTTACACTAATAGCCACCTAGCGCCACGTGATGCCTTCTGCACCTGGTCCAGCAATGGTTTCTTTTCATCCTAAGAGAATCGTTCTTACCGTGTGTAGGAAGGTATAAAATTGACGGCACTAGTTGAGAAGACATTGCCTGTATTGCTTAATGTTAGTCTGTAAATAGTCTGTAGAATACATCTATGTATAAATGAAGCCATACACAGATAGATGTTTAGTTTTCTGCCGAAATAGACCGGTTCTGCTTAAAAAAAATTCTGTTTATTCCGAGAATATGGCTTAGACATCAGTATCGCACGGTGTGTAACTGCCTTTATTTCACACAATGCCTGTGCCGAAGCCAAGTTCACGAATGAAATTTATCAATTATTTAGCCATTCTTCCAAAGAAGAGTTAACCAGAACAATGCTACTTTTTGTTGTCAGGGTCCTTCTGGAAGATAACCGATGGCAAAACATTAAGATTGTCCTGAAAGTGTCGATATCTGCTAAACAAACCTAATCCAGGGTTTTCTCGGTTGGGAAAGCTGGTGCTTCCTGAAACTAATAAATATGGTGTCATGAAGAGCAACGACATAATCTCGAGAGCTGGCGCTGATTATACATGTAAAACACAGCACGAGTGCAACATTTTTTTTTTCTTTTAGATCGGGGTAAACTCATTTTAAAATAATAATTCGCAAAATACGAGCACATAATTATGCTTAATTTTAAAGACATAAGCCTTCTAACATTACTCAAGAAAATTACTTTCCTACACTGGAGAGTTTGGTTACTTGCCAGTAGTGTTTGTAACAGTGAGCGTGGCTCAGTTCAGCAAACCTATGCATCTTTTTAACCCAAATAAAGAAACATCACTCAAGTTGTCGTGTTCAAGAACAAATGTTTTGTCTAAAATGGCAAAGGGGCATTTTGGAAGACAGTCCTAGAAATACAAATTTTGTTTAGAAGCTTCGACTGAAGATTAAAAAATATGTCCAGACCGAATTCACTCGACAGACAGAGTTGTGATTAAGAGAAAAACAACAATAGTTATACAATTTTTCTCGTACCTCTTTATCATAAAATACCACCGGAATATGTTTTTGTGATAATGTTCTAATTCCAGTGATTTTCGTTGAGTGCTAGTTTTGTCCTTTAAAACCATCGCTCTTTTAAAGTTTATCAAACTACCAAAGTTTTAAATGGTTTTAGGCAGAAAAAGGAAAAGTAAGAAGTCTTAAGAACACATATCTATATCCATATAGAGAGTAGCTACAAGCGATCGTCAGTGATGACTGAAAACATCAAACACAAACCCTTCTATATCCTCATTTTAAATCATAGCTTAAAAATAAACCTTTAAATCCTTTTCCTTATTGTAAAACACCTTATCATCCATCGTTAAAAGAAACACGTATAAAATTGTTGAAACACAGATTTTTGCTTTAATTAATCTCTTTCAGCAGTTGACATGGATCTTGTTTTTTAAAGTGGTAATAAATCTTTTTTTTCATACAGAAAAACGAACCTCTTCTGCCAGAGACCATCAAAAACACCTTTTTCAAGGGAAAGTAGCATTCTTCTGATCACATACTAAGAAATCTTAAAATATTAGTTTTTTATAATTAGTTGTCTTTGTCCTCACAAGTATAGGACCACATCACGTAAAATTTTCATTAGAACGTAATTGGATTTATAAAAATGAATTCTTTTTTACGTCCCGTCTAACTGTGCAACCTCAAGATCATTTAACTAACAAAAACCGACGAAATTAGGAAAAAAAATCTTAAATTTTGTTTGAAATCAGCATTGCAAACTCCACTGATATTTTACAGCTACAAAGCATGATACCAACTCGGGTATGGAAGAAAGAAAAACCTAATATAGCAAAATTTCTTTTGTTTACTTTACTGTCTCTTCAGATCACAACTGTGAAAGCAGAGACATTACTGGAAGGCTTAAAGAAAATAAAAATCGAAACAATTTATACATAGGATGATGAATAATCTTATTTTCATTCAGAGAAAACAGATTTTTAAAAAAGTACAAAATTGCTCAAAAAAGTCAGATATACAAGAAAGTTAAAAAAAAAAGTTTGACATTTTTTAACATTAACACCCAAATTAATTTTCTTTCAGTTTTTCTCTTTTTAACACAGAAAAGAGCATCTTCAGTTGAAAAGAAATGCAATGGAGCGAACAAAGCTACCTTACCTTGATCAAAGTAAAAAAGTCTTCAAGATCAAAGGGTTTACAAAAATTAAAATAAAAAAGGAATAACATTAGTGAATTAATCTGTAAGTACACTGTAGCTGCAACCCTTCTCGGTAGCCTAAAGAAATATACATCGTATTATTTCGAAACAGTAGTCATGGCCTTTGATGCTCAGAGAAAGCTCAGAAGCACCTTTTCTGACCGAAGGCACTGGACAGTTTTTCGTGTTTTCTTAAAATTCTCGCCTTCCATTCATCTTGTCTTTTGTCTTGTGTCGGTCTCGCCATTCCAGGAACATACATCTTCTCTGGCCAGTGGACTGCTTTGGTTTTTCTTTAAAGATCGACATTTTCAACGAACATCCTTGCCCTTCTTTATTGTTAATGATGCTGATGGCAGTTTCATCGGCCATAAAGACGTCGCTTGGATCGATGGAGCCGATGACAGGTTGGCGGCCGTCAGCCATTTATTCTATTTTAGTTTGCTTCTATTTTTTTTTAGAAGGGGAGGGAGTTTTCTAGCAGATGACGACATACGAGGTTCTTACAAGTAAACCTCAAAATTTTTAGTGTTTCTATGCGTGTCAGTCGTGTGTCTACGCACGTAGGTGTTTTTTCCCCACATAAGATGGATCTTTATTTTTTTTTCAATAAAAGTTTATACTTCTACTGCAGTAAGATGAAGATGACAGGCTAATCCATTTTTTGTACACCTGCCAGGGTTTGAAATTACAAACGATCTGTAGTAATCTTCACACAGAAATTATTTTATTTGAATGATATTTTCAAAGCATGGCACAGCGTCTTGTTAAAATGTCTTACAACCCCTCGAATAGCTTAAAAACTAAATCCATTAACTTGTATATTTTGTAAAGTTTTATGGATTACAATATAAGAAACAACTTGTATAAAATCGTAAAACTGTAGATGAAAGTTCACTATTTTATTTTATTTATTTCTGTCATTTCCTGCCTTTCTTTTAATAGTATATTCGGGAAAAAACTGATGAACACATCGTAATTAGATTTTAGAAAACTAGTTTCTTTCAATTTTTTTTTATTATAGATCCCGTTTTTATTATTCATTCTTTAATTCATTTTTTAATTCGTAAAAGAAAATAATTTTTTGCATATTTGTCTATTAGGAGACGACATTCGATAAAGTTAACAGGGTTTTAGCAAAAAATATTAATTCTTGCCTGAATGTAGAACATAGTGCCCCAAATGCGTTTGTTCGAACCGACGTCTCTGAACAAATCACATGCATTCTTTTTGAAAATCATATTACTTACTTGAAATTCTAATGCTGTTTTCATCAGAAGCATTGCCAACTTTTATTTAATACATCGCACTTCAGAAGGATGTCCTGAGATATACGAACGCCACAATGATTCTTTTTCTTCTTAAAGCTCACTTTGTGAAATGTCAGTCAGTGCTTTGGATGCATTTTAGTCTGTAGGGAACATTTCATCTTTTATACAATAATTTGATATTAATTAGCTATAAAGGTTTTCACTTTGCTTTGATTGGCCGAGTACCTTAGTTCAATTCAGTTCTTTATTCCTTTTTTTTCCGATGTCTCCACTCCCTCTTAAAAACCTAATGCCTTTCTCTCATCCTCATTCATGGCGAGAACACCCACGTCCGTTCATAGTTCCTCCAGATGTCGTGACGAGGCTGGACGTGGTGTTCTGGCAACATTGCAAATGAGAGAGAAGGCTTGTTCACGGTCTGCCAAAACCGGAAACAGAGATGCGGAGCCCTCCACCCTGTCTCTAATTCCCGAAATAATGAATGGCTTGGTGTCGGCGATTTCGTTGTCCCTGCAGGAACCTCGTAAAGTAGAAAGTCTGCATCTTCGCAGCAGGTCGTCGAAACATGGGCAAATGCTCGTGCAGGGAATAATTTCTTGCAGACTTCTGGAAGAACCGCACTTTGACGCAATTACGAGATGAAAAATTGCTTTCACAAAACCTGCACTGCTTTGTCCAAGCCATGTGTAGATAATCAGGACGAGAACGTTTGATGGGTGGACCGGACTAATGCTGTTGTGAAAGAATCCATTTGTATTTCAACTTTGCAACGGCTTGCAGAGACAGTTAACGAGGGAAGATGGCGAAATGATGCATGATGGTGCTCCCTCACTTGCACTGAGATGATGGCAAGGATGTAGAACATTTTTCAAGAAAGACAAAATTTTTTTTATGCAGTCTACAAAGTTCGCACTTTAATGTCAAAATCATCGTCACCGTTATCTGTCCTGATAAGTTATAAAAAATTAATAAATAAAATGGTGGAAACAAACAAGCATATGTTTATGACTTATGAACTAACGTGTTAATGAAATTGCTTTAAAGTATCGTTTTATTCCTCCACAGAAGTTTTATTCATCTATCCGTCTACCTTTCCTCCTTTGCCTCTTTATTCTCTGCTTTTCCTTGCTGCCATACAGTCTTAGCTGCTTACTGCGAGTAAAAAAAAGCGCAAGCTTGCCTTTCCTCAATCCTATTCCTCAACAGACTGGCTGGATAACATCAGAATGCCTTTGTGTGTTGTTTACCTCGAGTTGAACAGCCAAATGCATATCTAACATTTTCTTTTGACAGGAATTGAACGCCGTGTGCACTTACTGCCTTGGAGGAACAGCTCCTCAGGCTATCTTTAGTCACGAGAGACAAGACGCAAATGTATTTCTCCGCCAGAAGAGCTGCTAAGAAACACAAAACAGGGAATTCAAAGAGCGATAGGCAAGCTGTCGGCAGATGGTAGCAATCAAACGAAAGTTCCCGAAGGAAGCTGGTTTAAAAGTCGGGCTAGACACGCATCCATCACGAAGAAGCGACAGAGACTGACCGAGTCAATGAAAGAGGTTTGTCTAGAAGCCAAAGGATAGACGGAGGTGTAACAAACTCTGGTCCAGGGTCAATGATGGGATCACCTTGGGTGTGGATGAACTAATTTCATCAGCAGGGCTACGAGGAGAATCTGGCGCAAAAATGACAAATGTGTTTTGACAGAGATTGAACAGGAAAGCTGTTGAAAACTTCTCTTCTGTTTTTGATTCTTTGTTAAAGCCTGTAGTGTGTAGGGTCTTGACAATCAGTTTGAAAGTATGGAACAATCTGGACCGTTGGACCTTTAGTACATTGTGTCTGCAAATTGAGGAAAGTGATTGGGGGATAATGCTACCTATCGATAAATCACATTAATAATTCAACAATAATTTTTATCTTTGTGAAACTGAAAATAAGGTCTGGGGAGTAAATATCTTTTTTTTCACACGTCCTATGCACACAGATCGATAAACCTCACACTTTGAATTTTACCTTGATGATGATGATGATGATGATGATGATGATGATGATGATGATGATGACGACGACGACGAAATGTCACACTTATTTTAAACAGCGCAAAGTGCAACAGTACTTGCTGTGCGTGTTACAATACCTGTTCCGAATAAAGAACACAATTAGAAAAAAGAAATCGATGTAAAACAACTAAGACAGTCGACATCTATCAGCTCTACGGAAACGTGTGCCTGCTGAGAAGGAAAAGAAACAGGAGATTAGTTTTGACAATGATGAAGGCGAGAGGAATAAAATGAAAAAAGCCACCTTGTTTCTCTCGCCTTTTCCCTTTCATCTTAGCGTGAGACTGGCAATGGACTAATGTTCGTGATGGCGACCCACCGCAGTAAGGCCTGGGTGATGTCCCAGTCGACGATAAAGAGGACGATTCCAAATTCAATAACCATCGATCGTGCAGGAGCTTACCGCATCCTCCGCTTTTAGCGAGAAATGCAATCTTCCCTAGAATAATAAATTATAAAAAAGGAACCTCAGCCAACATGCAACGCATCATTTACTAAGCACTCCATCCTCAAAGGTTCTTTCTCGTTTTACCTTGTGTTTGGTCCGGACATCCGCTTCCTCTAGCCTCCTTCTGGCGGAGCTACTCTAGAGAAAGAAATTTCTTTCATACTTTTGAGTGAATACTACTACTGCTATTTAAATAGTTATGTAGTCTTACTTTATGTTCTGGTTAAGAAGACAACAGTTCATTTATGTGCAACAGGATGTGGAAAGGACCAAACTGTCATCACTGATAACATAGATGCCGCAAACTGTGTCTGTATCATTGGGTTTCGTCTAGGACTGGCAATGATCAAACAAACTTCCATCATCTCCTGGTTCTCGTCTGTCAGTAAAGGGAAATTTATCTTTACGAATTTAGATGTGTAGGAGTCGTTTATCATCAGGTAAGACAAGGAGGAGACAACTTTGCTGTTAATATACATCCTGCAAGTCGTCTTCTGGGTTCACGTGGCTAGTAAGGAAGTCGACCGGAAATCCGTCAGGAAATTTCAGTCTCCGAGAACTCTCGCACTTCTAAGGGACCTCTATTCAGATGTTTGGGGAAAGCTTGGTTATTCTTGGAACCATTCCCGGGGAAATATGGGGGCTATTTTTGAATCATTTCGCACCGAAGCCCTGCGTACCTCCTGCCAGGATGTGTTTATCTTGTCTGTCATTACCCTGGGCGTAAGGTTCTCACCAAAACAAAACTATGAGAACACTATGAAACCGCTGTTGATTTGGTGTTCTGGAACTAAATATTGAACTAAAAGTTTCCAGACATCTTCCTGTTTGCAGTCGCTGTGTGCTTGTCCATCTTATGTTGGTGGCATTAAGCTTGTCAGACAAGTCTCCTCACGTCCCTGTTGGCGGTAAAACAATATCTCCATGACCTTCATTCACGAACCAGTAGTATATATTAGTGTCTATATAATAACATATACTGAGGTATCCCAGCCAGCCCCAACATCAAAAAAGTTCTTGACTGACTCACACAGGACTTGCTAGTCAGTTCTGTCTGAGACAATCAAGGATGAGGGAATGGAAGGTGTAGGATCGTTCTGTTTTTTTCCATCCAAAATTATTTGTCCCTGAATGTTTATCTTGTCGAGATCCATCTCACCAATATGTGAAAGTAATTGTAGCTTTTTTGTATGATCTTGTATGATCTGGATGAACTCAACGAGAGAGATGTTTAGACAAAAATGACAGAGGACAGTAGAGAGAATAAACAATGTCTGGCCACATAAAACTTTCTTCTCTTTCACAAAAAGAATTTACTGTGTGAGGAGAGAACAGAGTTGATGCAACTAGTAAAAAAATGCTTGCTATTCTTCTCAGCTAAGAGAGTTTACCCTCCCTCCATTCCTGTGCCTTGGATTGTCAAGAATCTCGATGATCTCTTCACTTTCAAGGGACGGCACCCACACTAGTCTCATCCTGGAGTCCGTTGGCCATCATGGAGACAGACTAGTTCTTTGCAATGCTTGCCACTAGTCGCCACTCCGTCTGGCCGAACGTCTCATTAAACACAGACTCTGTTCGTCTAATGCACCCACAGGAGCTTTCGGACCTCCACGACAAGAACTTCGCATTATATGGCAGACATTTTTCTTCCTTTTGTCTCATTATCGGCAATTTTCCTGCGTACATCGCCCACTCACCTACCGTGACTTTTAGCTTCGCCCCAAAGCACCAGGCGTTGCAGATGAATCTCTGCTCTCGGCTTCCACCCCACCAATGTCTGCTTCAAGTGATGACGTGGATGCTGGCACTCGCCAACCGCAGGAATTTATGATGGGAGGGGAGTCATGATCCGTGAGAAGTGGACTAGGTGCTCAGCAGGACTCATAACTGTTAGAAGATATGAAAATTGTAGTCTCTGCATGCTTCATTAGAAAGTTTCGTCAGCTTTTGGAGTAGTGTCAAGAAACAGCAAGAACAACATGAGAACAACTTTCCGATCCTTGTCCCTTCTCTCCATTGCACACCCCATCACTCTCCGCCATTTGTCTTCTCAGTTTTGAAATCATAGAACTAAATCAATTCAAGAATGCAAAGAGTTTGCAATGGCAACAGGTTATAAAATAATTAAATTATTAAAATTATTATTAAAAAATAAAAATAAAAATAATTATTATAATACAATCGTGCGGGATTCTAAATACTGAGACAGTAATGGCTTGAGAATATCAAAATGGCGTCTGATCGGCAGACTCCGCGAAGTGTCTATCAATCAGTTCCGAATCAGTATCGTATCCAAAGAACAGACAACAATCTGCTTTGAAGCTATATGCACAGTCGTCAAACAGTCTGTTTGCTTTCTTTTGAGAACTCTCTTACTATGTCTGCAGCGAATTAAAAAATATGATAAGGAATTATCTTCCTGATATACCCGGACTCTACCACGTCTGGCCAAGCTAATTTTGGGCTCTTTGTCTCTCATCTCTTTTTCTCTTTCTCTCTTTCATCCAAGACAGCTATCTCTCCCGACGACTGTCTCCAGCCTGGCTGGCCAGGGCATTATCCGGTTGACCCCTGCACGTGTACCCCTGGGGGGGCTGTGTAAATTCCCAGCCCTGGAGGGTTGCGTGATAAGAACTGTCAGCTAGTGCATTATTCGCCAGACCAAACTGCTTATAACGTTTGCTCCATTCATCTCGAGGGCAATGATGCCTGGACTGAAGTGGTGGAGACAGCACCACGTGGTCTCCAATCGCCACGGGGGCGATATCGTGCGTGTTGGTGGCGCTCTCGTCGAGGATGCTCTGGAGGTTGTCAGGAAATGTGCGCAGCTCAGCAACATGCTGCATGTCGGGAAGATATTGGCTCCAGACCGAGTCCGCTTTTTGTTAACCTCGGAAGTTGGAAAGCTCAGCAGTATGCAAATCAATTAATATGTATCTTATTAACACAGCTCTTATCCTGCAGTGAGGGTGTCAGAAAAATTGTTTATTCATCAACCGCCTGCACCATCACCACTACTAACAATCCTTCTTTATCGCCATCGTTATCTGCATCTTCTTCTACATATGAAAAGATTTTAGAGATTGGTGGTGCTTTGAGCAATACTAAAGGAAAATGATTGACAGTTTTTTTCCCCCATTTCAAAATTTCGCAATCTGATTTTGATTGTTTTGCTTTGAATTAAGAAATGCATTGAGAGAGTTTAAAAAGATGGCTGAGCCCAGTCGCTCTCACGCAATGGTCAGACACACCTCAAAATGGAAGCTTTCTGACTCACAAAAAAATTAGATGAGGCGTCAATTCACTTCTATTTTAGAACTTTTATTTTCGCCATTCTTCCACGAACTGCGTCACTAATGCTCTGTGGGAGTTCAATGTTTTCTAATGGTTGTGTAAAGCTCAGGGGCTAGTAGCACAACATGTTTTTTAGAATCAAGAAAATGCTTTAAAAAGAAAATTTAGAAAATTTAACAAAGCTCTCTTTTCCTATTTACAAGGGATTAAGAAAATGGGGACGGGACAGACAGATTTAAGACTAAACTGCTTAAGATTAAATATGTTTTGTGTAACGGACCCTTTAGCATGACAACCTGTGTAAACACGTGCTGAAAAAAAAAACTCTACTTCATCTACCCGATTCTCTATGGATTACAATAATAAAAATGAGCTCTGAGATTCTGAGAAGAAAGATCACCAGCTCAGTCAGTGTCTGTGCCTGTTGCAGTATAACTTTGTGGACGTGTACCTGAGCAGACAGAGGCTCCCCACGACTCTCACGATGGAAACTGAGCTCAACATCACCATGCTGCTGACCTCGTCGTCCCCGCCGTCCTTCAGTCCACCTACCCCAGTGTGGTGCACCAAATATCTGCGGGCACGTTAAGCCAACTGAAGCTTGGCGTCACTTCCGGCTCCAGAAGCACCGACCTGCTGGAGCTGGCTCTCAACGACAGCAATTCATCAACATCTTCCGTGCTGATGCAGGCTCCCACATTTAATGAGGTAATGTAATATTCTTTGTTTGTTCGTTTATTTGTTCCTTCATTTTCTTGTTCACTCTTCTCGTTAACCTTTCCTTTGTCCATTTAGTCGTTCGTCTGTTTTTTTCTTTCTTACTTCATTCGATGGTTCTCTGTTAGCGTGCGTACGTTAGCGTTTCTCCGTTGTCTTGCTTGTTTAATTATTTGTCAATTCGTTCGTTCAATGGATTGTTTGTTGCCTTGTTTGTTTGTGTGCAGGTTTGTTTGCTGCCTTGCTTGTTTGTTTGTTCCATGACATTTTCATTTATGTACCTACTGTATTATTCGTCATAATGAGTAAACGGTTGTTGACTTTGTACTTTTGTAGATGTTAGGGTCAATGCAGCGCGTTTGGATTCACGTGACTGGTCTAAAAATGTTGGATAGGCTGCTCACGTGGTGCTAAAGAATTTTCTAAAGCCACTTAAGTCACTTTACCACTCTGTAAATTGATTTTTTAAAAGTCCATCTTGGAAGATGAGCACATACTTCCTATCTTTTAAAAGGAAATTTGTACAAGAACCAGTATGGTTCAACAACGACGAAAAAAAGCCCCAAATAAAACAAAAACTAAAATGCAAAGTTAAGAAAAAGACGATCAAAAGGAAATCCCAGACTGTTGATATAGCATCGCCATTCTTATTAATTGTAGTCTCGTCACGGTCTCAGGTGAGCCTGACCAAAGCCGTTGTCTTCGGCGTCATGTTCGTCATCTCCTTCATCGGCAACACAGCGACGTTGATGCAGATGTACAGACTGAGGAGACGAAAGTCGACTATCAACACACTCATCGTCAACCTCGCGCTTGCAGACCTTCTGGTCACCTTCTTCTGCATCGCTGGCGAGGCCATCTGGGCGGCCACCGTGCAGTGGCTTGCTGGAACCTTCACCTGCAAATTGGTCAAGTACATGCAGGTGAGCCATCATCATCATTACCATCCTTGTAATTTTTATTTATTATTGTTCTTTTCAGTTTCTACTATTTATTCTTCTCAAAATTATTGACAGATGCCGAATCTATACCAAGGAAAATGTTAAAATCGAATTCAACAACAAGAAATACTGAAATCCTGAACCTGTTTCTCTGGTTTGTGTAAACTTTTCTGCTCGCTGTGGAGATCGAAAGCTCGTGTCGCAACTATTCGAAACTTTTTAATTGTGCATAACCTTCCAACTGCTGAGAGAGGCATAGCAGCAAGAGGGAGTCTGGTCTGGAAGTCGTAAAGACCATTTTTCTTGGACTAGGTGAGCGACAGATGGAACAGCCGCAAAAATGTCAGCGATCGATGAGACCACGTGACTCGAACGGCTCTTTCTTTGTGCTTGCCGGAAGACAGAACAAACGGCAACACACAACAAAAGAGTTTAGAAGGAATATTCTAGCGTGTATTGAACTGATGAGGTAGTGTTACCGTTAAAAACTGGAAAACGAGAATAAAAATAAACCCTAAGGCTACGGCTTCTTGCACCTCCCACGCATGCGCACAGAAACTGGTTCCTTGGACATAAGAGAAATTGTAGAAACTGTTACCAGGGTTATTTTGGGAGCCCTTAGGGTGACATTTTTGTGGTTTGCATAGTCCGTGCAAAGGTTAGGATGCTTTGTGGTGAATCTTTGTGGACAGATAATCTTTAGGTGGACATGTAAAAATATGGACAGGGATGCTTTGACAATGGTTCCCCTTGCCTTAGCCTCAAAAGAGAAACAGAGAAGGGAAGAATGTGAACGTCGGTCGTTCACTGTCAGCATAACAAGAAAAAAAGCTTGATATTATCCTACCCCACTGTTTCACTAATCAATCAAACAAACAAACAAACAAACAAAGAAAAACAAACAAACAAACAAACAAACAAACAAACAAAATCTCCCTCTCTGTGTAAAGGTACATTTGGCCTGAGGGACACTATGTTTAACCGTCGTCTATTTTGTCTGATTAAGAACATTTTTAAAGACTCAGACACACAAATTGTTTGCTAAACATCTCTGTTTTTAAATATTTTTTGCTAAACAATACTCTGAAACTTTTCTCTAAACAGACAGGCAAACTTGTTTAGCACTTTTTGCAGCCTGTTTACCCTTTCAAACCCGCTCTACAATTTCCCGATATTTTTAAGTTTTAGAGCATGACTGCCTAGGCCAGCTTAAATAAACCTCAAAACAAGGGAATTGCCCTGGTCATGATGAAGAGACAATCATACAGGAGTGCATTGACCCCCCTCGGGTGGTGGGTACAGGAGCGATGTAAATAAAAAGTAGTTTACTATTTTACTGAAGTAACAAGTATGTGCGTTCGTGGCGTTTGTGTGTATTATGTATTACCCTCTTTATACTACTCTTAGAATGACATATTTATTTAGGATTACATATATACACATACAGAGAGACAAACAAATATGTTATTTAAGAAATATTGATCTACTGCGCAGATGCGACGACAGTGTAGTAAATGTCATGATGATAAGTTCTTCAGACGAGACCTAATGAATATTCAGAAGGACCGGTGGGTCGGGGACTGACATTGCAGAATGGATTCCCGTTGACCATCCTGCACAGTAGGTAATACAGAGGTATACACAGGCATTTCTCTAATACAGGATGTACTAGCGTACACATCCGTACAACAGGCACAAGTCTACATCTACATTTACATCTACATCTACCTCTAACACATCGAATGTGGCAAAAGAGCCACGTGAGATGTTTTCGGGTTTGCATCAGGAGTTGATGTCCTCGGTGACATAAGAACATAAGCATTTGTTGTATTAAGTACTAATTCGTTCAGACTAAAACGACATTTGTACCGGTGGAGCAAGAATTTCTGAAATACAGAAAAGAAGATAAAAAGGGAGCTAACCCTGTGATCAAACGCCATTCCGATGTTTTATTGCGCAGTATTAGGAGACGATCGTCTGCCCTTTGCTTTTAGTTGCCATAATTGCCTGCCCACAAGTGTGAGAAAGGATTCTCATGTATCCTAAACTTTCTAACATTTATACCGGAATGTGACTAATCAGTTATTTTTAGTAGAGAGAGAGAAGAAAAGAGAGGGCAGGGCGGGTTAAGATCAGAAAGCTTGTCTAAGTAATGATTAGTTTGCGAAAGACAGATAATGTGAACAAACATTTGGTTTAAGTTGTATCATCAGACACAGAACTGCAGGAGGAAAACATCTCAGGGAAACATACTGCGATTACTGTCTAGAGACGACGGAATGTCCAGAAAGGAGGTGCAAAATTATGTTGTCAGACGATTCGTCCCCAGTCGGAACGAGCAACAATAATCTTTCATTAACGAGTGTGGCGAAGACAAACAGAAAAGAAGCTTCACTAACCTCAAAAGTTCAGGGATAACAGCTGCAAATATGATCGGGAAGACCTGGCCTGACCCTTGCAGAGGATGGTACAAAATTGGGAGCAAAAAACACAGACCACAAGCAAAAAACCACTATTCCGAAAAAGCGAGACAATGAATAAGAAAATCATCAACACACAAGGACATACTTCCTCTTAGAGAAAAAAATCCCACAACAGAATAGTTTTGTAGGAAAGAAAAAGAAACTAAGTCAGGAACCAGGCAATAAGTAGATGCAACATGCAAATGAAGCAGAAAGGATGTAGAGGAATCTTGAAAAAAAATGAAACCGATAAACGAAGCAATTAAAAATGAAGAATAGTCAGCACTGGGCAATGGAGGAAGAGGGGCCACTGGGTACTGGAGCAAGGATAAAGAATGTAAATGAAGCAATCACAGAGCTTCGACCTAGCAAACTAAAGCGGTTCAAATGCTGAGCAGACTTTGGGAAGACGACCGGAAACACAGATGAGTGACTAGCGTGAAGAATTTGTATGTCAGGTGTCTGCCTTGCCTTGAAATCTGCTGGAGGGTCGGGTGTGTTGGTCTCCAGAGTATGACTGCAAACCGGAACAAGGATGGAAGCAGGCTAAAGGAGAATTTGCTTATCAGGGGCTCGCTTCTCAACATGTTTCCAAGACTTAAACAGTTCTAGAAATATTTCAAAAACCTCTCCTATCCCATTTAGACCCTGACACAAGCTGACTATCATAACAGTCTGGATTAAACAGTTTTATTTATTTAAAATAATTTTAGCTGAAGCAAAAGTTGTGTTGTGTACTATGATTCTGTTCAATTGATTACCTAAATATATTTAAGACTTAAGTGTTTAACATTAGAAATGTGTTATGCATCTGGCCTCAGGTCTTCCGCTTGGAAGGAGTGATAAGACAGACATGTTTACATAGCCAGCGCTGCGAGTCCGCCCACAGAGAGGCTGCTGAAGTCTTCAATCATTAAGCACACATACACAGGCATACATATAAGTGGCATTATGTATACAGCTTGCAATAAGTCAGCGAAGGGAAAATATTGAGAGCTTTCGTGGAGCAAGCGTCTGGGTCGTGGTCTGAGATAGTAAGCAAACAGACAAACACTCACAAGGGAAGGGTATTTAATCTGTCCGTGGAAGACAGGAAGTGGGTGAAGGACAACACACGACCATCGGGTCCCCTTCTATGGCGGTCCTTGCAGACAAAAAACACTCAGAACTAACTGTGGAGGCGAAAATGTTTGTTGTCTATGTCACCTTGTCTTATGTCTCCAGGTGTTTGCGCTGTACTTGTCTACATACATCACCGTAGCCATCAGCCTCGACAGATGTGTGGCCATCTTGGATCCGATGAGGAGAAACGGAGCCACCTACAGGGTTCGAGTAATGATTGGTCTGGGATGGGTGTTCAGCGCCATCTTCAGCATTCCACAGGTGAGATAAGTGACTCATGTTGGGAAACAATCTGTCAACATGTCTTCACGGGTAGCCATTTAAGGGTAATCAATGCATGAGGGGTAGAATCAGGCATACTGTCCAACTGACTCACTCAAATAAAAAATCATAGCATTCAAAGAACTCCGGCAAACCAAACACTTGAGAAAAAAGATTGAGAACGCTATACCATAAAGTTTTATTTCCTTGCCTTTTCCCCTTCAGTATTATTATTACAGTTTTCTTGGACGTTTACCAGTTGGAATTTTAAGCAATAGAAAAGAGCTGTGTAAACATTTGAATGATTAATGTCCACCACGACATGTTTAAATCTTACATAAAGTCATTTATCAATCAATATATAAATGACCGTTGGAGTGCCACCAGGGCAAATGGTGTTGACGACAACAACAACGGACTAGCTTTTATATGAGTGTTCAGATTCACACCTTCTCAAAAGCTAAATCAAGTAATGCCAATATCTCTTGGGAATATTTGCCGGTCCCTAACCAGACCTGGAATACAAGGAATGTCCCACTGGAGGGCTGGAGAGCTATCGTGTAGATGTCATTATTGGCGATGTGAATGGACCAGACGGACTGGACAGTTCAAACATTCCTTGTGTTGGGGGCGGCCTTGACGTGGAATTGGATTTTTCTATGGAACCGACCAGAACTTCTCCACTCAGAAGTCGACATTCTACAAGAGCAAAGACAAGAGTTTAAATGTCAAAGGCTAAGATGGCAGTGAGCAGCCGGGGTGTTGACATTCGATACGAGGGTGACAGGCAACGATGAATGAAAGAGGGAAAGAAATGATTAAGGAAGAGACACTTGAAAACAGAGAGAGTGAAAGGGAAGGAAAAAAGAGAAAATATTGGATTAGAGAAGGAGAGAAGAAATGACAAAGAGGTGGACAATGGTAATGTTTAAAACGACTTTTTTGTTAGACCACAATATTCAAAATAATTAATACTGTTTATTTGTATAAAGCCTTTCCCTCCCTATTTCAGACAAACTAATTAATAATAACTCCCTTATTCATAGGGTCACAAACACACACACAAGCACGCTCACATTATGTCTTGCAAATCTCATCTAATAAACAGAGCTGGAGCCAGGTCTTGAACACATCGTCGTCTTCTCTTGGCTGCTTCACAAAGATGAGGATTATTAAAGAGGAAAAACTCTTGTTGAATGATAAGAGGGTTAAAACATTTCACGACTTGACATATCGTAATTTACTAGGGAATAATTGCCATGAAATGATGATGTATTAATCTCGAAGTTAATTCGATGGTTTATAACTATTTAAAAGTTTTCAAACGCTCTTCACGAAGGCGCCTGATAATTGCTTTCATTTGATGTAGAGACGATTCTTTTCAGCCTGTACTAGAAAAAAACCATTTGAAGGTGCCTGGCAATCTACTTACTCTTTTTTGCCCCAGAGAGTAAGAGAGTCGGTAAACCAGTTATCGTGTGTATTCTGGCAAAGGGAGGCTTGACTGGCAAGGATGAAATCAGATCAGCTGATGTTTTGATGATATTTTGCTTCAGGGAATGAGAAAAATCAGTTTGCGCAGATAAAATGATCAATTTACTACTAACTCTATTACAAAAATCTGTGACATTTCTAGCAATGACATTTTTTTGTAGACCCAGCTTGAGTCAATAGTTTAAATATATTTTGATGAAGGTTAATGAACCTAAAACTATAGACAGGTAATTTGAAGATGGAGTCCGTTCAGGATCTGAGTTTTTCGCATTTTGCCATTGCTGAAGGTGATATGGAACCACGGAGTTATATACAAGTATTTGGCTATAGCCTCCTCTCACAAAAATATTTTCCAGTGCTCGAATTTCGAATATTGTGTAAAGCCAGTTGGGTGAGATAGAACTGAAATGCAAATACTCCAATCGATGGTGGCAACATCATAACAACTTTATGGTGCAGCTCCAGGACAAGGCACGTAAAGACCGGCGTAAAGCAACCCGAGGAAAAGATTTGTAAAACTTTTGATGTTGCTTCTACTGCTGTTTTTTTTTCTTTTGTTGTTCTGTCTGCAATGCAGAGATGAAAGAAGCTTCTGAAGAGCAACATCTCGAATTGCATACACACAAAGAATTAGATGCATGCTAGAGCAAGATGTAACGATGTTTAGACACATACATTTCTTGAAAATGCGAACCAGGGTAGTCAAAGAATTATTTCTATGCGAAAGAAAGAAACAAAAAAAAAAAAGAAAGAAGGATAGAAGAAAAAAAAGAAAATGAAAGAAACAAAGAAATCCAAAGAGGTTAATGTTCCATTTTGACAACCAGTTTACTTACTTGACGGTTCGCAGAAAAGTGTATTTATACAGAACAACTGAAGTAAATTTATGAAAAAGAGAGGGAGGGAAATCTTGGTTGATGAATGATTGACTGAGAGACAATCAGAGCGCTGTTCGCAGGCTTTGGCCACGTCAGCAGGGAAGCCCGCACAAGCAGACCCAGACAGCAAGGGTGACACCCTGACCTCTTGATAGCAGCCATTTAGATATCCTGCCCGGCAAAGATTTATGAGACAATGAGTAGTATTCTGCTACATGTGCACTCAATCATATGGATGCACACAGATTGTTTTGTGTGTGGGAGGACGTGCGCTTGCGTCTGGGAGAAAGAGGAAAAAAAGACAAAGGAAATGAATGAATGACTGTAAGAGCGAGAGAGAGAGATTAAGAAAGGATAAAAGATGAAAAAAAATGAAAGCAAGAAGGAAAAAGGAAATGAAAGAAAGAAAACGAACAAACTAAAGCAAAAAAAAAATGCAGTACAGGAAGTAAAATCATTATTTCGTTTCTCCGAGTCAATCCCACCAGAGCATCAAAAAAGGTGTGCAGACGGTCTAAGCCCTGGCTGAGAGCTGTAAGTTAACATTTACAGTTCACATTAAGTGTAAGACTTGGCGACACTGGACCAAAATACATATGTTCTTGGAGGCCAAGATCTTGTTATGACCAACACGGAGACTTTTTCGGTCGGGGTAGAGGGGCTGGAGGACGGTTGAGGAGGTAAACAAACGACTGACATAAGCCCCATCTTGCCAGTGATAATCAGTCGCAAGATAAGCAATTACCAGCTGGAGCACCGACACTTTAACGGCTCGTAGATGGAAGTAATGGAAGCATCGCGTGATGTCTGTAAACGTCCAGCAGAGACCACGAAGTCAACGAGACGAGGTTTCAATTCAAACTTAATTTGTTCGACTTTTGGTTACACTACATCGTGTTACTCTCTTCCTCTCGTCTTATGTCTTTGGTGATGGTGATGCATTTGAAGATGATGATGATGATGATGATGATGATGATGATGATGATGATGATGATTACTTACTCTTGCTGTTTCGGGATCTGTACTCCTAAACACACAAACAAGATGCTAATGACCAAGCCCTTGTTAGCACTTAAAAAAAAAAAACTCGGTTGCAGAAGACATCCCTAAAAGAATGGACGTTGCAATCACCTTGTCATCAGTATAAAATCGTATGCTTCTCGACGGAGAAAATAAATAAATATCCTACAATTATTGGAAAGGATTTAGACAAAACTTTTAATTCCTGACCCTTTCGTACTAATGCCCCCCGAAACTTCTGCACGCAAGAGCCAATGCCACCATTTTTCTCCCGCATCCCATCTTCCTCTCTACATCCCCTTGGACCTCTTCCCTCCGCGCTTTCTGGTCGGTTGTATAATTTACAAATCTGTTTTCACCCCTGTTTGTCGCTGGTTCCTTTCAGGACAGACGCGGTGGTAAATAACAGCTCGGGTGAGCGAACGGGTCACCGCGAATGTCGTCTGCCGCGAATTAGAATAGTCGCTGACCCCCCCTCCCAGAGTTTGACCCCACCGCACCCCAGTATTTGACCCCACCCCAAGTCCTGTGTCCTTGGTGAGATCACGAGCACCGCTGTTGTGACCACCGAGAACTTGTAACATGTTTACACACCTCGATGACCATTGATTGTTCCGCGTGGTGAGGTGGACATACTTGAAGTCGTCCCTAGAGTGTGATGAATGACATTTGAAATTTGTCCCCGATGATCTTGTTGTCGGCCTGCTGCTGGGTGTGAACAGAATCCACATCTCTGTTGCATTTACAATTAGCCCACGCTGTTGCAAGTTGTTGCGGAAATGGCCTGGCTACCGAGTCTTAGAAACGAGTTGATGGCGCTGGAATCTCGGCAAAAAGGTTTTCCATTTGTCTTTTCACCGCAGTTCCCCCGAGAGATTCATAATGTTGTACGCTCGGGTAAAAACTTTTAAAAGAATGAACTTGCTTGCGGAAACCTCCATACTGAGTTCTTCTTTCATTTATCAACAAGAAGGAATTTGTCAGTCAACTTGTCCTCAGTGACCTTTTCTCTGTAGTTCTTCTTCAGTCACTTTCACTCTTTTTCTTACTCTACACACATAATCTCTTTCACTCTCTTTCTCACTGTTCTTATTCGTTTCTAACTTTCTCTCTTTATATCTCTCTCTCACCAATTCTTTCTCTCTCTTTTTTTGTCTCCCATTGTTTTGCTTGCATTTCCTTTGTTGTCTCTGTGTGTGTTTGCTGTGTACAGTTTGATTATGTTTATTCCTGCAGGCTAAAAACTTACTTTTTTCATTAATATGAAATCGGATATAACATGAATGAAATAAAATAGAAACGTTTTTCCCATTCCAAACACATTCCTGCTTGTTTATCTGAGTCATTGTATGAGTTTTAAAGCATTATCTTCACTCTGAGGACTGTTACAGGGGATGTATTTCAATTTACTGTCGTTGATCGAGCACCTGTCCTAGCTAGTATATATGTAGATTGTGTGTAAATAACCAGTAACTACAAATAGTAAACAAAGCAACATATTCTGTCGTATTACTTTTGTTCATGTCCCATGTATCACATAAAAAGTCTCCATTTGTATTTTAATATCCTGCTCTTCCACAGCTGTGTACACAGCAACAGACGGCACATGCGATCTGTTTGGTAGAAAATTGTCTCCCACACAAACATGTTTTTCATCAATTACAGACAACCTGAGGGGGCGACAAGTCAGGGTGACACTGGACATGCGCAGATGTCTCAATATGCGACGGCGGGGCGCATGAGCAGATGCTTTAATGTTGTATCTGTGGCGTCTCTTCTTGTCGCCTCTGTTAGGAAAGAGTTCCCTTGAAGATTCTGATAGGTTTTTCTGTTTGTCTGATTAAGAATGCGAGTCCTCGAGGGAACTGTGGGATGTAAGATAATTAAAACAAAATTCTTTGGTTTTGGCAACCTTGTTAGGGAAAAACGGGACGAGTATGGGAAACATGCTTGATCCCAAGCAAACTTGTCTTCACCACTGAACTTCTATTAGACAAGTTTGAAAAGCTGATAAGAAATTGGTTTGGGCACCTATCAAAACATCTATTTATACAGACTTTGAGATATTGCAATTAACGAAAAAGAATCATGAACGGAAAACAAACATCATAAATTTACTAAATCTTCTCAACTTTTTATACGAATCGATTTCACATTAGCACAAAAATTATTTGCAGATAGCATTTATAAATAAAATGTAGAAATCATGTTACGTGGAGATTGTATAAATTATAAACTATATTTGTGTAACCCATACAGGACAAACATTTAATCCTTATTTGCTCCCAACATTTCTTTTGTAATGAGCTTTGGACTTGTTCCACCCTCTCCATCACTCCAAGCCCGTTACTCCAATCGAACACTTTTTCTGTTGAGGATAACTTTAAAAACATTAAGACCAGATGTTATGGTCTTTAAACATTCATAGCAGTTGATATGCTTGTTGTTCTTCGTGTTGTAGTGCTTCCTTCACGAGCAGCAACTGAAGGGTTTGTTTTCGAAGAATGTCAAAAGCAACTTTTGGAGACTTCGCTGTTTATTACCACGTCCTGGAGAAATTTGTTTTCTAATATTAAGGTTTCTTATTGCCATGTTTACTTTTTGCGACAAACAGCCTCGATGTAAACAAGAATTGCGTGATGGAATTCTATCTTCCTTCTGGCCTGTAGTTCATGGGCACTCGAGTGGCCGTAACTTTCTCGAAGCTCTTGCACGCTCAGGCATTCACTTAACATGTCACGTTATGGGGTCACCCTACATCTGCTAAAGGTCACAACGGTTTTAAAACACTTTCATTTAAACACTTCTCAAATGCTTGTTTTTATGCAGCTTTCGGAATAAATGAGTTTATTGTGACAAGGATAAGTGATGGCTGGATGGGTCTGTGAGGGGTTGAGTGCTCTCAACTTCTCGTTCTTAAGTGTAGATGTATTTTTTATATATTTTTTTTTTTCTATTTCTCTTGCTGTGTCTCCCTCACGCAACCAGACAGGCACGCAAGGGCTCACTCATTACTGAAATCCAGATTCACGCCCACACTCACAAGTATTGACTGATACATAATGCAAGTTTGGATGCTACGTGCTGGCGTCTTCCTGTTTACCTCCCAGTCCGCCGTCAACGTATATTAAAAGAAGTGCTGTTAAGAAACGGATCTTACTGCAAGTATCGACGCCATATTTATGGCATCGGACATTAAACGAATCATCGCTTGAAGCCTCCTTGCGACCAGTGATATTTCTCTGTAATAATTTCTCTCCACGATGACAAATGCGAATCGTTATCAGACATCTTGGCTACGTGCCATACAACCGTAAGATGGTCAGTCAGCAATTTATGAAAAAAAACTTGCTGGGTGTGTTTGAAACCGACAGTTTAAAACAGTTTATCTTGGTATTTTAGTGTTTAGTGTTTGGCATTTGGGGATTAAGATATTACTTTTGACAAATGGAACATTCAGTGTAATTATTTTACAATTCAGTTGGAGGTCACTGTCATAACAATCAAAGAATACCGTTTTATGACATTTTCTTCTTTGTTTTTTTTGTAAACTGTTTTGGGATACAATATTTTAAAAAATAATGTAAGATCTGGACTGACCTGTATTCATGAATATTTAATGTGTTAAACGTGGCATAAAAGAATATATTTCAATGAATGACATCTGTTGAGTATTTAAATGCAGTTCGTAAGAAAGAAAAGCTTGTGCGACCATCACTAGTAATGCGATGGAACCTCCGAATGATCTGAGAATAGAAATGTTGCAATAGAGATTTTATGACACCTGGCATATCACTGACATGGTAGCTGGATGCTAACCCTTAGCCTAATATTTTATAAGGACTTTAGCTAATTGCTATCCCCTCTGTGCACCCGACCTCGTGCTTCCTGAAACCCTTGAATTTGAGCCTTTACCTGTTGTATTGTGCGAGGTAAGCTTTAAAATTTATTTCATTTTTTTTGTTTCATTTTTGCTTCTGTACCGTAGACTATTTCCGTTTTTGTAATACAAGGAGTAAGGAAAAAAGACATGTTTTCTTTCCGTTTTATGGCTGTCAGTAGAAGAAAGTCGGTGAAATGTCTTATTTTTCAAGCCAAGATCTTTGCGGCCGAGAAACCGCTTTCTGCACTGACCGCCGTTCGCACTGGTACCTCGATTCTGTCTTTGACACTCGTCCTGAACTTGTCGGCTGCCTTTGAGTCTGTGATGAGTGGCTTGTCTGGACATAGGGCTTCTTGATGGCTCAGGTCTCGCAAAATCTCCCACAAAAGGCGGTAATCCGTTTCTACACATTCGTCAGCCCCGCCCTCCCCTCCTACTTGCAGTGTGAGAGACATTACCTTTCTTATTTGCAAGCCTGGCCTTTTTGCTCGATTCTTGGGGAGAGCCTTGTGTCCCCAAACCCCACAAACATCCAATTTGCTGTCACGTGACCAGCCTATCGATCACAGCTGACTGTTTGGGCAGAATGGATTACTACCAAGCATGATGGCTCTCTTGAGAACTTCCTCATTTGAGTTCCAGTCCTGCCACCTGGTGCCCGTCAGAAGCAACCATGCCACATAGAAAGTAAATAAATAATATCTGCATTTAATATATATTGCATCTCTTGTGCCCTCTTCCTAACTTTCGTGATTCTTGATATATGACATGGACAACTCTCCGTCTCAAAGGGATTACTTGGCTAATGACATAGTACTAATGGTAAAGATATGGAAATGAGAAGACACAAATATGAACAGTGCTAGCATGAAAAGTCTAAAAGTTTGTAAGGAGTGATGGAGGGAGGAGAAAAAGCTAAAAATAAACATCGTTAGGTCCCTGGAGTCAGAGGTTCACGCCCACGGGCAGGTCGCTTCCTGCTTCCAGTTGCTGACTTGCAACTCACAGGATCATTGTCTGATTTAAGCAACAATCAGTTGTCGGCTCCCTTTGCCACAAAGCAGCTGTGTGCCGGGGCGGTTAGCTCTCATGTTTGTTTGTCTGTTGTTTTTTTGGCCTGCAATCAACATAAACATGTTTTGTAGTAACATCGTGCCAAAACTCTCGGGTCATTCCAGTATCTTTGCTCTTTTGTTCTTAGCTTGAAAGATTTATGGCCTAAAAAATCTTTATTAGACGAAACTGTACCAATTTCCCCACAAACATTCACCGATCAAAATGGCTTGTCTCTTTGGCCTTCTTCGTCATGAAAGGCTATAAAAACATTTTGCTGACAAATTAAAAAGCACCGAAAATATTACTTTTCTTCAAGTGAATTGTGCAAAGATTGGATGGGTCAAAATCTTCCTAAACCACAGATTTCTTCTGGGTATCGACACTAGCAGGAAAGGGGTTGGCAATGCTCAGACCGCAGTGGGTGTGGTTCGGGAGCAGGATGTAGTTCCCTTCCCCAAAAAGCAGAATTTACTGTTTCTCTCAAGCTTTTGCTCAGCTTATCCGATGCCAGACTGGAGTGTTGAAAAGTGCTGGTGTGATGGAGATGGAGATGCGCCATGATAGACCACTACGTGACAGGCCACTACGTGAAATTCGTAACTCGGGGCATGCGGAAATGGAAGCGGATACCTTCCAGCAGGATATCAGCAAATTATAGGGTGGGTAAACACGAGCCCTTTCGATATGCAGGGAGATGATTCTTCCACCCGGTCTGGGCTAATTTTAGCTATTTGCTGAAGTGCAGAGAGAATGTATAAAAAGAAGAAGAGCAGCTGGGATGGGAGACCTTCTCTCTCTCCCCAAAACATGGGTCTTAGAAAGACTCCATTTAATCTGAATAGCTGCCACGGGGAAAAACCAACAGCTTGACTCCTGTCTGAAAGTTATCAACTATGCACATGAAATAAAAACACAAATCAACTTATCTGTTATCAGTTTATTCATCCGTCCTGAACTTATCAAACCCCAGAAAGCGGAAAAAGCGATTTCTTAAAGATGAAGATACAGCAGCAAAACGTCTTTAAAATATGTTGTGTCGGTTGGGTGCTTTGCCTCCAAAGAACAAGCTTCTATTGTTATCTTATTTCCATCAATTTATCTTAGAAGGTCCATTGCTGTTCCTGCAAGAGATTATCTTCATTGCACATCAGTCTCCAGCAGGTCATCTCACGGCGATTCAAAAGATGCGGATGGGACATTCTCGCACAGTTTTTCTTTTTTTTTTTTTTTTTGGTCTCGCCTTTCACAGTTCCCAAATTGCCTGGACAGAAACGCTTCAATGCGAACAATTGTTACCCCGAAAGCAGCTTTTCGGGATTTATCTCTTTTTCATCCCATTTTTCTGTTCTCATTCACGCCAGACAGCTTGCAGTACACGGCCAATGCAGCTTAACTCCCTTTCTACGAGCTTTAGAAGTGTCGAGAGAAGCACAAATACGTATAAAAATAAATTTGTAAGTCCCCATTCTTAAATTTTCTGTCTGGTGCCTGTCTTTCTTTTTTTAAAAAAAATTTTCTGTTTAGGAAAGTACGAAGACCCTATTTTTGGTTTTACTTTCAGACTGTTTTACAGCAATGCAACTTGGCTAATAAGGAAACCAATATAAAAATGTGTCTTTTCATGAAAATATGTTGTAATTCTCTTCATCCCCACGACCTCACTGAACTATAAAACTATTCAATTTAAGAACACAATTTTGTTCCTTCATTCTTCTATAAAATGTGGCCTAAATCTTTAGGTGATCAAAACTTTGTAGGTCCTTCTGTGCTAAAGATTAGTAAGGAGACATTCTAGTTTTTAATTAGTCTTTAAGGGTTGGGGGATTAGCATAGTTGAGTGCTCAGAGCATTGGTGCCTCAATCCGGAGACGAGCAGCCAATTCCCCCAAGTCGACCCAGCTGTTGGGTGCCCGACTCCTCTGAAGGTTGGGAAATTTAAGGCAGGGAAGAGGAAGAAATGGCGACTGCTGGTCCTGAAATAAGTGTGGCCTTTAGCTCTCCAATGATCAATAGGTTTGGGGATTATTTTCGTTATCAGACTCTCGTGACCAAGCCATGAGAATATTCCATGTCCGCATGCACCCTCAAGCACGCGTGAGCACACAACACACACACAAAAGCACATCCATAAATAATTCTTCTCAATGTTTCTTGGGCTGTTAGTCTGCCGACACAAATCCTGGCAAAGATTCAAGCAAAACAGTAAATAAAAAAAAAACTTATCGCACTGTATGCCCTTTTCGGACTGGTATCGTAGCTATTTTTCTTACCTGTTTTTTCGTCTTGAATTAAACAAACAAGAACATTGTAGTTCCTAGTCCACACAATGGCGATACTTACAGCAGGTCAAAGCACCCTCCAGCCCGATCCTTTGGACTGTCAGGAGAATAGTCTGCTTTGTTGTATGGGAAACACAGGATGGGCTGGAAGAAAAAATTCTATCCCTCACCACACATTTGTCACTTTCCCCGACATCCCCCTGGGAGCCTGATGAGGTTAAGCTGTGCTTATCGTCTGTGTGTAATGTCTTTCGTCGACATTGTGCTTTATACAGTCAGCCACTGAACAGTGGTTATGTTTGTTTTTGTGGAGCAGAATAAATGTCAACCACAACAAACGTCAGTATCGAGAAATAGTCGTTGATTCGCTGATGTTGGCAAGATAGTTTCTGTAAAGCTTCGATGGGCAGAACATTTAAAAAACAAACAACACACACACACACACACACACACACACACACACACACACACACGCAAAGTAGTGAAAACCCTGAGGACAAAAAATTTTTTTAGAAAAGGTAGCTGAAACTCTCTTCCAGATACAATTGTTCCATTTCTTTGAAAATGTTTTGCTGTTCTACAAAAGATTTGGTCTTTTTTCACTGTTTCTTCTTTTCTACATTTCTTCTGCTTTTTCTGTTTAAACAGGCTTCAGTTAGTGATCATAAGACAATGATTCAGCCACGTCCCCGCTCATAGCCTTTTGTCCTTTTTGCAATAATCATGTCAAGAAATGTGAATTCATCTTAATGTCCGCAGTCACTTCGTCAAGCTCTGTAGAAACTGGTTTTGTAGCCATTTTTACCCATTAAACTTCACGAGAAAATAATGATTGCACTTCTTGTCAAGGCCGTAGCACATCTGAGACAATTTCCTAGTTTTATGTTGGAAAAAATGAATATTATTTTTTTTGGGGAAAAAAATTGCTTTTGGCGTTTTGACGTTGTTTCTGTTGTTAATGTTTTGGGTCTGCGTTTGACATATGGGGAAATCATGGCGATAGTAAAAAAAGAAATGACAGCTTGAGGAAAGAACATTCTAGCCAGGATTCACATCATTTGCTGAGCTTGTTGATCCTTGCAAGGCTTCTTGATGATGATGTTTTGCTGGGTTGTCAATCTTTGGCCAAGCGCTCAAATAATTTGGTATATTCCATGCGACAGACACGTATGCGCACGCAGCAAACATGCTTTGGATGAATAAAACTAGAAAAATATTCTCCATCTAAAAACAGCAAGCAATAACCGTCTAGTTATTGTGTGAATGACACACTCCAAATCACCACCACACACACCACACACTATCTTCTAAAATGTTTCTCTGAAGACTTCTGACTGATGCCATGCGTTCTGACTGAGATGTCTTCTGTTAGATGGTGCAACAGCGTGGGTTCATGTCATGCGAGGACTTCCAGGGAGTTCTACCAATGTGTCACTTTTGGCTCTCCACAAAGAAGAGTGGCGGAAACAGTACTAACTCAATACCTCCCTTCTTCTGTTATGTTGTGCCCTATTGTATCATCAACTGGATACGCCTACGGCCTCCACTTTTAATTCTTCATAACCATTTCACGCAACTTCGCGTGAAGTTTTCAGGTGAGAATCAATTTAGTTATTTGTTTATTTTGTAAAGGCATGTATTTTGTAATTTTTTTCTGTGCCCATGCGCTCGGCGGTGTAACGCAAATTGGAATCATGTCATGGTTGGAAGTGTGTTTCGGTTTTGTTTTTTAAACATCATGATGAGCGGGACTAGAGAAAGTCGTGGAGAACTCACAACTCTTTATTGACATACTGGCCGAGAGAGTGAGCTGTTGTGTGAGAGAAGAGAGAGAGAAGGAAAGAGAGTGTATGAGAGAGAATTTTAGAGGATGTGTATATGGTATTATTTCGTTCATAACTTATTCACACAATGTATATCCTATTCTTTTTGCTTCCTAATTACTTTCCGTATGAAGAATCTATAATAGACTACAAAAGAGATGTTTAATAAATTCCGACTCTCAAGGGCCTCTATGACGGAAAGAAAAAATCAAACACATCCGAGAGAATTTTACGTGAAACAGGAGCCGAGAGAAAAGGCCAACACTTACTATTAAGACGCAACTCGATCTTCTAATCTACCGCCATCACCAGGGTCTCGATAAGTTACACTCATTCAGTGGCCGCCCTGGCAGAGCCTCTCCACACACGCCTCGTGTCCATCGGGTCTACACGTAAGGCCTATGTAAAAGATATGTTCCATGTTGTTTCGTGTGTCAAGCCTTTCGCTGCTTCTCCAATGATTAGAAGGCAGCTGCCAGAACTGCGATGCAAGAGAGTGACCAATTACTCACACTTTGTAGCTCCATCGGTACCTAAGTTCTTGGATTCGACACGAGGGTAGATACTACACACAGACGTTATAGGCAGGAACTGGATAACAGACCCTTCTCAGCGCGGTGATGTTTAGTCTTACAAAATCTTCCAGCTCACGGCGGATCAGTTGGAGAATTATCGACTATAGTATAAGTGAAAGTTAAGATACCCCCCAGTAACTCTAAGTCTGCGTTGAGAAACCCATCTTCATTTATATACTAAAACATATCTTCGCACAACGCTTCTAATAAAAGGATTAGAATACTTCACACACCTCCATTACCACCTAAGCCAAATCGCGATCAGCAATGCCTCGTATACAGGTGCGTCTTTACGACAGATCGACAGCCCTGACGCATTTTCCTCTACATCATGGAAAGATATGTCCACTAGTATGCCATTTCTGTTGATGAGTTGTATTGTCTCTTTATCAGGTTGCGCAATGCTCATTATCTTCCACTACTTTGATATCCTCTGCCTACACTCCGAGGTAACTCGTACTTCTCAACGTTCAGTATAGTACATAGATAAATTTCTGTTTCCCTCACGTAAAGACCTTGTTCAGTCTACAAGGTTAACGTTCACTTGGCAGCTAATAACGTTTTCCATCCGTACACTAATTCACTTTATCCTTTTACCTTTTTTATTAGATAATGTAGACAAATTTAAAAAGCTTATGTTTTTATATATTTTTTAGGTCTCTATTGAGATTGACAAAGAATGTTATTTTGCTTTCGGTCTCTAGCAGAAAGTAAACATGATTCA